>NC_056750.1:422898033-423003033 GCF_019279795.1 Protopterus annectens
TACTTCGGCTCCGATCCTTTTGGAGCCGATTCGGGGCCGTTCCCTTACCTTTATCTCGGTTCTGACCTGAGAAGGTTTCTCGGCCCCAGTCTGTCTCCTCCAAGTCCTCCAGGCTCTCTAATTCGGATGTCAATAGGGTGGTCCAGAGGCTCCTCCAGTCGCCAGTGTTAACTAAATTATTTTCGGCTCCGGAGCCAGCTACTATATCTGCTCCATTTCTTCCTCCTCCGACAACCTCTGTCGTCGGAGCCGGAGTCTACCGAATCGAGTGAAGTCCCTGGGTCTGCTCCGAAACCTCCCGCGAGCCTTTCGGATCTGACATCGGCTCCAACCTTTTCCGTTCAGTGTACAGGTTTTGGTACTCTGGTGTCCTCAGTCGGACCCAAAGGGGATACATTGGGGCTTCAGACTGCGGCTCCGAGTCTCCCCCTTGGTGCTTCGGCTAGGGGTACCCCAACTCCAGTCATGGTCTCTGAGGTGGGTTTTTCGTCCGATTCTGGTGGACCTGCCTTCGAGGCTATGAGGAGCTCGCTGGCAAAGTCCATCATGACTTCACCTGAATCAGCAACTCCTTCCCTAGACGCTGCGACTAGAACTTCCGGTGCCCCCCTATCTCTGGACAGCGGGGCTCTCTGACCTGAGGACACCTCCATGTGTGGTCCCCTACTTTCTGAGGGCCCTTCAGAGTCTGTCCCTGAAGAGCCTCCCAGGAAGAAGTTGTGAAAGAGAAAGCACGTAGACTCCCCAGATGAGTCTTGTCACCTCGGACACCGACCTCGATGATGCAGAAGGGTCCCTGAAGTCATCCTTGGATGATGTCTCGTTCTCTGATATCCTGGAGATCTTGAGACAGTGGGGCGACTGGCCTTCCAAAAACCCTTCTGAGGAGTCTGTCTTCCTCAAGGCCTTTGGAGCCCAGCCTTCCGCCTCCTGGGTGTCTCCACCCTTCGATGAATTATTGGATCTTATTTGTCGAAGGGTGTGGGAACACACTGACTCTGTGGAGTCAGTTCCTAGCCGCTCCAATAAGTTTTTATCTGCGCCGCCTGGAAAAGAATTTCTGACCAAGGGAGTACCTGTGGATGCCATCGTGGTGGCATCCGCCACCCAGCAGGACGTGGCGGAGGCTTCTACCTCCATCCATCCTCCTAATGAGGAGTCGAGGAGTATGGATTGGTATGGGAAGCATACCCTGTCTTCAGCCACCTTTATCTTGTGGTCGCTGACTTACTTGTGTCATTTTACGCGGCTCCAAAGGGATCTCATAAAGGAGTTGGGAGAGACCCTGTCAGGTAACCTGCCTGAGGCGTTGGCCCAGTCTGTTACGCCCAGCTGTCTACCCTTTCTTCCACAGTCAACTCGTCCATGAGGCTCATATCTTATGCAGCCGAAGGGGCAGGTAGAGCAGCGACTTCGGGCATAGCCCTTGGGAGGCAAGCTTGGATGCGCTTGTGTCATTTTGGGGAGGCTTTCAAGTCTTTCACGGATGCCCCATTCGACGGGTCCTCCCTTTTTGGACCCAAAGTGAAGGACACGCTCATTCGATGTGAGCAGGAGGGTAAGACTCTGTCTGCCACTGGGGCCCGTTTTTCGCTTCCCATTGGACCTTATCCCAAGACTTAGAGGGGAGGGAAAATGTGGTTCAGAAAGTCTCAAGTTTTCCCCTGCCCATCAAAGTGACCCCCCCCCCCCTCCAGGGGCAGAGGAGGGGAAAGTTTAATGGAAGGCGTCGCCCTAGAGGCGGTGGAGGCCCCTGCAATACAGGAGACTGTGAGTCCTTTTGTGGTTCCTTCTACCAACGTCCCTGAGGGATTACCTGACTGTGCGTCTCTGGAGCCAGTAGGGGGTCGTTTTTCGGAGCATCTTCAGGCCTGGGAGTCCATCACTCAGGACCGATGGGTGCTTCGTATCATCACCGGAGGTTACACCATTCCCCTTTTTTGTTCCCCTCCGCCGTCAAGGAAAATCCCGGACGTTCCACCCAGTCAGTGGGATCAGGCAGCAATAGAAGTCTCAAAGCTGCTAGAAAAAGGAGTCATCCAACCAGTCCCCGCAGACTAGATCGGATTAGGAACTTACTCAAGGTTATTTTTGGTGTGAAAAAGAACAGGGGACTTGAGACCCATTCTGGATCTCAGTCGTCTAAACTGCTTTGTAAAGAAGTCCAAGTTCCGAATGGTCACTTTGCAATCCATTTTCCCATTGCTGGAAAAAGGAGCATGGATGTGCTCCCTCTATCTCAAGGATGCCTGTTATCACATCAAGATAAACAAGGCTTCCAGGAATCTTTTACACTTCTGGCTAGGAGCCAGTCATTTTCAATTCTGGGCCCTGCCCTTTGGTCTCACCACAGCCCCCAGGGTGTTCATGAAGTGTCTGGCAGTGGTGACAGCTCACCTGAGACGTCTAGGATTCCAGGTGTTTCCTTATCTAGATGACTGGCTCCTCACCGCTAACACCAGGCAATCTACTTGTTCAAGCCACGAGTCAAATTGGGCCATCTTCTAGGGATTTCATTCAACTGGGCAAAGTCTGTGTTGCTGCCATCACAGCGTGTTGCCTTTATCGGCGCATAGCTAGACTCTGTAGAGATGAGCTTTTCTACCGGCAGAGAATAAGTCACAGGCCCAAGTCCTGGCTTTACTACCCCGCAGAAAAGCCCAAGCCAGGAGGGTTCTTCAGTTGTTGGGCTCAATGGTGGCTACCATTCTCTTAGTTCCGCTGGCCAGGTTACACATGCGAATATTTCATTGGCTCCTTTCGTCCCAGTGGTCACATCAGGAACGCCCCTTGTCCCACCTGATCCTCATCACGGAGAGATACCGGCAAGATCTGCGTCCGTGGCTTCTCTCTTCCAATCTGGACCAAGGGAGACCCTTGAGCCCCCCCCCCCCGTCCCCTATTGCCACAGTAACCACGGACGCCTCCCAGATAGGGTGGGGGGGGCATTATCTGGGCGAGACAGTCCAAGGTACGTGGCAAGACCACAAGGTTCATTTGCATATCAATGTTCTAGAGATGAGAGCGGTGCTTCTAGCGTTGCAGGCACTTCACAGCTCTCTTCCCAAGGGAACTGTTGCGATTCTCTCCGACAATGTCAGTTGTCTGGTATCTGAACAAGCAGGGAGGAACCAAGTCATACCCCCTTTGCAGAGAGGCCATGAGAGTGTGGAATTGGGCGATCGCTTCCTAGCGCTTTCTAGTGGCAACGCACATTCCAGGGAAGTCCATTGTGATAGCAGGCAGGCTGAGCATAGCTATTCTGATGCCTTACGAGTGGTCCCTGAACGACAGAGTGGCTGGCGCAGATCTTCTCCAAGTGGGGTCTTCCCTGCTGCGACCTCTTTGCCAGTCTCCTGAATGCAAAGTGCAGCAATTATTTCACTCTGATCCCCCCACAGGGGCAGTCTCCCAGGGATGCTCTAGTCCACAATTGGCCTTCCGGTCTGCTCTACGCCTTCCCGCCAGTCCCTCTGCTACCCAGAGTGATTCGGGCCGCCTACTGCTTGGGAAGCAAAATGATTTTGATCGCACCACACTGGCCCCGTCAAGTTTGGTTCCCCTTCCTTCGGAAGTATGCGGTGGATGGCCCTTGGATTCTGGACCCAGCTCCAGACCTATTGACTCATCAGTCAAGACAGCGCCATCCATCCCTACGAACACTCAAACTCGCTGCTTGGCTCCTCCACTTCCGACTTTTGTCAGACAGCATATTTTTACCCCGGAAGTAGTTCATATTCTGTCCTCCTCCCACAAGTCTTCTACTAGGAAAATATACTCTAGTAAATGGAAGAGATTTGCAATTTGGGCTCAGCAACGTGATCTGGACTCCCTTACAGCACCGGTGTCCGCGGTGTTAGATTTCTTAGCTACACTCTTTAGACAAGGTTCGGCTGCTTCCACCATAAAGGTTCAGTTGGCAGCAATCTGCAATTATGTTGCACATGAGCCTTCCCTTATGGGCCATAAGCTGTGCAAAGCCTTTCTGAAAGGAGCCTGGCTGCTGCGCCCTTCGGTTTCGCAGCTTGTTTTGCCATGGGATTTAGATGTGGTGCTCAGAGCTTTGACGTCCTCTCCCTTTGAGCCGGCAGACTCCTGTGAATTGAAATTTCTGTCATGGAAAACTGCCTTCTTGGTAGCCATAACTTCAGCCAGAAGAGTATCGGCGCTTCAAGCTGTTTCTGCTAAACCTCCTTATTTAATTTTTCATAAGGACAGAGTATCGCTGCGACTTAATCCTTCCTTTCTCCCCAAGGTCTCTTCTCCCCTTAGTCTCCACCAGTCTATTGAGCTTCCGGTCTTTTTCCCCAAGGTTCTCCAACAAAGCGGAATACAAATTGCACCAGTTGGATGTGCATAGACAACTGAGGTTTTACTTGAATAGGCACAACAGGAGAGAAAATCAGATCAGTTGTTTGTGTCTTTTTCGGACAATAGAATGCGCAGATCTGTAACTAAGGGCACCATAGCTGAGTGGATTAGAGACTGCATCTCATTTATGCATTAGCGGATAAGGATCTTCCCTTTCCAGTTAGGGCGCATTCTACCAGGGTTATGTCAACTTCAGTGGCCTTTCATGTTAGACTATCCATAGATGAGATATGTGCAGCGGCTACTTGGACTTCTCCACCTACCTTTATTTCTCATTACAAACTGGACGTGGCCTTTAGAGGTTGGGCTTCCTTTTGGTTCCACAGTGCTCAGGAGTGTTTTCCAGTGAGCCTCCTGGGATGTAGGTGCTAGGGACGCTGTCCCGTCAGTAATGAATGTAGGCGAAATAGGATCACATTACATCTTTTAGTTATGTACTTGCCATAACGATAGATGTATGTGATCCATCTCGCCTACATTCTTACGTACCAGTCCTCCTTTCCCCCTACCTGTTGGACTTGGAGGAAACCTGTATTCTGATTTCTATGAGGACATTATTTTTTCTCTCCTCTTACTTATTTGTCTTTGTGGTTTGGTTTATGTGGGAGAATCATGTTGGGGCAAACGAGATCTGGGGGTTTGGGCGTGATGCATAGTGGGATACAGGGTTAGCCCAGCCAATGAGAGACTTTGTGCTAGTTATAGTGGCTGAGTCAGAGCCGATTCTCTGCTCCGAACCGGTCAGTAATGAATGTAGGCGAGATGGATCACATACATCTATCGTTATGGTAAGTACATAACTAAAAGTGTTTTACTTCACCTAAAACAACTGTACTATGTTCATAAGTAATCACTGCTGCAGTTGCCTTGGCTATATGGGAAGATTACCTTCGCCAACTACATTTGGGAGTTGGAAAGAGAGGGGTCCAGGAACCCCTGGAGAATGGTCCTAGGAAAGCTTGATCTGGACATTAAGGAATCTAGCTTAGTGCTTTGTAAAAGTATGTGCAGTGGACCAAGTAGCTTCTAGAATACCCTTTCCAAAAAGCCATAGATGAAACAAAGGCCCTGGTAAAGTTGCCTTGACCCTGCCTGGAATAGTGTAGGGAGTATAATGATCTGATGTCCATTTTTATGTCCTTGACTAATGGAACTGGATCCGATCCTTGGATCTGTCTGTTTAGTAGCTTGTGACCACCAATGAACTCTCAAGCTCCTTCCCTACCTATAATGCACCACACCTAACATCTCTCGGAATCTCGTTTGCTGCTTTAGTGTTTAGACATCACCTTCAAGCCTTTAGTGGGAGAAGTTAAGATGGAGATAAGAAAATTTCTTTTTCTAGAAAATATTTGTTTTTTCTTAAGCCATTTCTGCTATTCATTTTATTTTTTCTACAAGTTTTGTTCTTTAATACCATTGCTGTTTTTCTTGTTCCATTTGTCTACCCAAAAACAAGGTTAACTGTTTTAGTTATGGAGATAGCCGAGGGGGTCTTGCAGGTTTTAAAATGTGATTTGTAGGCACAAGGTGTCTGTCGGATGCACACTGTCTTTGGACCAGAACACCTTTAACAGGGTAGCATTTGTCTGGTTCAACCCCTGAACTGTAGCTGACAAGGAAAAATAAGCTGATTTTTTTTGAAAGAATTACTGCCATCTTTATTTTCTGAAGTCATTGCAGGGGGTTCAATCCTCCAAGCAAATCTAAAGATCTGTCAAAAAGATCTAGGTCCTCAAGATTCTCCAGCCTCTACTGCTGAACCAAGGAGAAAGAGACTGGATCCAAAGCTATGTCCAATCTGTCATCTAGTGTGACCACACATTTATCTGAATCCTTTACAAAGAACTGCATGTTCAAGTCTGGATCTGGTTCTTTGCATAGTGCCCTCTATTTTTTGTGGGCACTCAATCTTTGTCCCTGGTATCCTTTTGTTCCACTAGGAGTCTCACTGTAGCAGATATGGAGTGTACAATGAGGAGATTTTTTTCACAGAGCAAATTCAGAAGGGAGTTCTCAGTTCCTATCCGTTTGGGTTAAAGTCCATCCATCTACCGCTCCAACAGTAATTGCTCCTTTAATTCAACCCGTGGCTTACTTTTTCCATTGCAGAGGAAAATTCCCAATGTTCCAACCAGAGAGAAGCAACAGCACTAGAAAATTGAAAGCTGCTATAAGAATCCAAGGGGTCGCACCAGACCAGATCGGATCTAGAACTTAAGTTTCTTTTAGTGCCAAAGAAAACAAGAGACTGGAGACCAGTTTTCAATCTGCGTTTTGAACAAGTCTGTTCGACACACTAAGTTCCTGATGCTCAGTGTTCACTCTGCCTTTTGGATGTGCTTGACTGTATGCATCATCATCTATCTCAAAGATAGACAGACTTGCACTTCTGACTTGAAACCAGTCATTATTGTTTCAGAGCACTGCCCTTTGGCCTCACCACACCCCCACGGTGTTCAAGTACATGGCAGTTGGTAGCAGCTCACTTAAGACTGTAAGGATTCTAGGTGTTTCCATATTTAGACAACTGGTTTATTACTGCCCTGACCAGGCATTGACTGACAGAAGTTCAGGATCAGCTGTTAAAGAATTATTTTCATCTTGTAATAACCGTAAATTACAAGTCTCATTTGCAACCAACCCAGACATTAAAATTCGTAGGAACAGTGTTTTCCATAGTATCTGTGGTAGTTTCTCTTCCTCTGTCGAGAGTGCAAACAATAAGGACTCTGGTCAGGAAAATAATTTGCAGTACCAGAATTTCATCCTGATTATGCAAGCCTGGGGATCAATGTCCAGCGGCAGTAATTTGTTCCCTTAGCAAGATTCCACATTAATTCTTCAGTGGATGTTGGCAACACAGTGGTCAGTCTTTTCTTAGCTCATGTCTGAAGATAACCCAAGTGTGCAAACGACCTTCATAGTGGATGCAGTCAAAACAGCTATTACAAGGTCATCCT
The DNA here is from genome assembly GCF_019279795.1 of Protopterus annectens. NCBI lineage: Eukaryota > Metazoa > Chordata > Ceratodontiformes > Protopteridae > Protopterus > Protopterus annectens. The sequence goes on from NC_056750.1 coordinate 422,905,368, forward strand.
TTCATTCTCCCTCAGCCCAAGACCATAGTGACCATGGACACTTTTTAGATTGGGTGGGAGCAGGCACTTAGTGGGGACAACAGTCCAAGGCACTTGGTCCCCTGTAGAGGTCAACCTGCATGTCAGTACTCTGGAGATGAGAGCAGTGCTCTTAGCATTTGCAGGCTTTCCAGGACACACTGTCTTGGAACAGCTGCAATCCAGACAACATGCCAGTAGTTTGGTACATCAACAAGTAAGGGGGAACCAAATTTTATCCCCTTTGTCAAGAAGCCCTTGTGTGTGGCAGAGTGTGATGATCTTTTAACTACCTTCCAATAACGATGCATAATCATGGGAAGTTCATTGTGATAACAGACTGCGCAAGTCCGTTTCACTACTTCTCGAGTAGTCTTTCAACAAAGTGAAAATGATTTTCTGTTGGTGGGGCCAGCCTTTCTGCAATCTTTTTGCATATTCCCTAAACAAGTGCAGCAGCATCTTTGCCCTGATTTCCCCCATCCCCACTGGGGGAATCAGGGATGCTTTACTCCAAGACTGGTCCCCCTGGTCTTCTGTATGCTTATCCTTCAACTCTCCTAATTCCCAAATTCCTTTAGAAAGTAGCCCAGTTGAAGAGCTTAAGTTCTCATCATTGCTCTTTACTGGCTTTGGCAGATTTGGTTCCTTTCCTTTGGCCTAATCTTCTACATACCTTGGATTCTGGATCCAATTCCAGACCATTTTTTTCACCCACAATGCATGGTTCAGCCAGATAGCTCAAATCTCAAACTAACAGCATGGTTTCTCCAATTTCTTTAATAGCTAGGTAACCAAAGCATTCTTCCACTGTTTGTTCTATACTTTATCTTCCCATAAACCTTCACCCTTTACTCCTGTAGAGCTTCCTTAGTGGAAGGGTTGTTTACTGGACAGAACACAAGCGGCTAGACCCATTTCGGATCCAGTTCCTTCTGTTATTGAAGTTTTATTGAGTTTGCTAATTCATCAACTATTACAGCTCCGCTTACAGCAATTTCCAACTTTCGTATGGGATTTCAAAATTCTTCCCTAGTTTCCTCTAAACTGTACAAAGCATTTTTGAAAGGTACTCTTAAGAACCCAGTTTAAATACCTCATGCCACCATGGAATTTAAATTTGGTACTCCAAGCCTTAATATACTCCCTTTTGAACATGCAGGTAAGTTTGATTTTAAAAATTTTGATCTGGAAAACTTAGCAGTTGCATCTGCTAGAAAATTTTCAGAACTTCAAGCATTCTCTTTTAAGTACCCCCCCCCCTTCATATCTGTCTTTGCAAAAGGATAGGGTCACGTGTTTTAATACTTCCTAAGGTGGTTTCAGAATCTAACATTAACTATTAACTTGCCAGTATTTTTTGTACAGTATACAAATAAAGGGGAGTATATGCTGCACTTGCTGAATGGTCATAGAAAATTGTATATCTAGACAGAGTAAAAGAGATTAGAAAAATGGATCAGTTGCTTGTTTCCTTTGCACATAAGTTGGGCGAATCTGTTACAAGGATAACTAGCTAGATGGTTGACCAGTTGCATCTCCCTTACCACCTTTATTTATATAACAAGTTGAACCTCCCCTGTCCCTCTACTCAGTCTCAAGACTGCTCAGAGGTGACCTGTGTCAGGCATACAAGGCCATTTAAGACTCCAGTCTTGCTGGAGTTGCTGCATATCTACAAGACAAACTCCACCTGCACTAAAGGTCTTAACCTGGTCTGTGCCATTAATAGAACTTGTTGGGATAGATTTGTCTCCCAAAGACTCCCCGTCTCCCTGTCCATGTCAGAGTACCTCTTTAAGAGGAACCTGGATGGGAAACAGAAAATATACCCCTGGGATCCCACCTCTGTCCCTGCTCGACAGGGGAAACAGGTGCTGACTTTGAGGGAACTTGGGCAAAATTCTTGGCTAGGTTTACAAGGGCCTCAAGGCCAATAGCCTGGTGTCATTCTATGAACCTATTACCAAAACCATTCGACCTGATCAGTGGTAACTACTGAGGTATTCCAGTGTAGAGCTTCTATGGGTGATGTGTGTAGATGCTGCTTGGTCAAATCCTAATACCTTTATCACTTATTACAAAGTAGATTTGGTCTAGAGGGGAAGAGCAGCCTTTGGCTCAACCATACTCAGGAATATCCTTTTGAGTCCACCCAGGAATTTAGGTGGCTGGGGTCTCCCATTAGTTGAAGGCATGAATGTGGACATCAGATAAGGAAGTTGTGTACTTAACATAATGCTCCATCTGTGTTGTCCATTTTCATTCTTCAACTCCCCATCCATCTCCATTTTTCATAACTGATTTCTGGAGGAATGAGCTGCTTCAGGATACCTGTGTTCTTTATATTGAACTCCAGTTAATGTGACTTCTAGAAGATTCCTGTCAAGCAGCAAACAATAGCTGAGGGATGTTAGGGTTGGTGAAGAAGCTCGAGAGTTCGCTGGTGGCCATGAGCTAGTAAACAATCAGTCTGATCAGAGAATTGGATCCAATCCCATTAGTTGAATGAAAATGGACAACACGGACTGAACATTATGGTAAGTATGTAACATTGTAATAGATTGTAATAGCCTTTGGCAACCATTTGGGAGTAGTCTGTTTTGACAAAGTTTGCCCCTTACTTTCACAAGAATGAACAGTAGATCCTTGCATACAAGATTAGTTCTGTCTAGATAGTACATGAGTTGTCTAGACAAATAAGGCATGGAGTATTGTTTTTCCATTAGTTTTAGGTTCAGGAAATACAATGGGGTGGTTGATAGCTTTTAAGTAAGCTCTGATATCACTTTAGACCTAAGGATTGGTTCTCAAGAGTCTTTGTCCCTGTGGAAAATGCTATGGGGTTGACTTGGTAGAAGAGCTTGCAAATCAGATACCCTTCTTGCAGAGATCTGAGGAATCAGTAAAACTGTTTTCCATGTTAAGAACCTCAAGTCAGCCAGACGAGTTGGTTCATGTGGAGCAAGTGTTAGCTGTAGCACAAATTTAAGTATCCCAAGGAGGACTCAAGTTTTTTTGAAGGCCTCCTGTGCAAAAGAGAACATTTTGACTTAAGACTGAATTGAAAAGAGGATCCGTGGGCAAGCATGCTGAAATGCCTGGTAAATTAACTTTGATACTGGATTAAGAAAGACCATAGGGTAGTAAGTCAGAAATATTATAAAACTAGAGAAGGGTAAGCCCTGAATGGGTGCTACAGACCACTCATGCTGTAGACACCAACTAGAAAATCTTTTGCATTTGCTAATGTATAGTTTTCTAGTAGCAGGCTTTCTTGCCTCCACTAGTACCTGTTGTGTGTCCTCTGTAAACAGGTGCTTAAAAGGAAGCAAATTATTATCTAGACAGTAAGTTGAAGATTGATGTTGGGGTGTATCAAACATCCCTGTTATGTGAGCTGATGTAGTCTGAGTAAGGTTGTGGTAACTGTCCCTGGCCATTTCCACAAAAAGGGAGACCAATGGCTGCGTTGAGCAGAAGGGAGTTACCACATAATCTGGGGGGATTCCTTCTAAATCTTCGTAAGTATTCTGGATATTAGTGGAAAAGTTTACAGAAACATTCCTGTCCAAAGAAAAGGCACCTGTCTTCAAGGCTTTCATGCGTGGAGTCTTGAAACAAAATCATCCCAGTTGATTGTTTACAGTAGAGACAAAGTAGTCAACTTGAATTTCCCACAGATGGATCAAATCTTTGAAGATTCCTTTATCTAGTTCCCAATCATGATTGTCTGCCATGGTCTTGCTCAGCTTGTCTGCTACAGAGTTTTGCCCCGATGGAATGTTGAATACCTCTAGAGTGAAATTGTGCTGTGAAGCTGTATCCCAAGCTAACATAGCTAGCCTACAAATGGGGTACCCCTTGCTTGTTGATGTACCCACATGATTGTGGTATTGTATGTAATCACTTTGAGGTACCAAGGACTAAAGATGGCTCAGAGTGGTCTTCATTAGGGCAATTGTCTCATTGATATTCATGTGCTTGTCTGTCCTTGGTGGCCCCAGCCCCCTGTTGTTTTATTCTTTTGAAACTGCTTCCCAAGCAAAGTCCAAAGCATCTGTGGTAACTGACAGTTTTGGAGGAGGTAGAGAGAATTGAATACCTGGATTTAAGAATATCTGCTGTATCCACCAAAATATTTCTCTCTCAACATACCCCAGCACTGGGATTTGAAAAGATAAAGGGTTTTCATGTTAGGACCAAAGTGATTTCAGATGCCAATGTGCTTTTTTTTCATGTGGAGTTTTGCCAGGGGTATCATGAGGATCATAGATGCCATGAAACCTAAATCTGAGTGGCAGTGACCAAAGTCTGAGAAGAAAGTCTTGGAAATGGAAAAGATCCAGTTTTTATTTTGGAAGAAAAGCTGTTTGAATTGAGGTACCTAGTTAATATCCAAGGTATACAATTCTATGTGAAATAGTCCAGAAAGACTTTTGGAATCCCAGCATGTGCAAGATGTCTCACCCAAGAGTGAGACATTGTCACTTTGGAAAAGACGATGTAAAGTTAAGTTATCTAAATATAGAAGAAAGTGGATACCCTGTTGCTTGCAATGAGTTATATACTTTGGAATAGCCACTGCACCAAGAGTGCTCACAAGGGTAAGCCAGTGAAGTTATACTGTGATCCAGACATACACAACTGTAAGAAACGTCTGAAATCTGAATGGTTAGGGATGTGATAATAATCTTTTAAGTCTAGTATTACCAGAAACTTGGAAGCGGTAACTTGTTGTGATGTGATATTTTGAATTTGGACACTATCAAAAAACAGGTTTAGGAAAGCAAGATCCAGAACTGGTCCCCAAGCATTTTCTCTGATAGTATGGGCATCCTTAAATAAAAATTCTTCCATCTAGGAAGGAAGAAGTGGTCCTAGCATTCCTTGGGACAGCATGTGTTGAACAGGTGGAACCAGGAATCTAATCTGGATAATGAGAAATAACCCCTTGGAAAGGAAGAATTTACACCGACTGCCATCTGTAACCTTGTTGAATGGTTCAGAAGCTATTTGTTTGAAACAGCATGTTACCAAAGAGAAAATGGAGATTCAGATTTACTGGAGCTGGGTGGGAGAGTGTCACAGGGTCTCTCTAATAGTCATCCAGACTTGTTGTGACTGTCTTTGGCTTTGGGATTTTTGAGACTTTTTGGAAGCCTTTAGTCATTTCTTCTTGAACATCTTGTTGAGACTGTTTATTCTGCTCTTTGTCAAAATTGGATGAGGAGAGTAAAAAAAAAAAAAAAAAAATCCCTTGGGTCAGTTTGGAAAAGGAAGGCTGAAAAAATGTTGAGATTCCCTGGATCAGCTTGCTTTTTTCATCATACATTTTGATTACCTCTACAACAAAGTGGCCCAAACACTAAATCTCTGCCAAAAGCAAGAATTTAAAAATCTCAATATCTGTGGGGTTCTGAGAATGCAGCCATCCAAATCTCCTCAAAGCAGTACAAGCAGCCATAGCCTTGGAAGTGTAAATAAAGTCCTACACATACTGCAAGCAATGAGTAGCAGCCTGTGCAGTAGAAATAAGCCTAAGTTATTTAATGCATATTTTTCTCGGCAAGAAGAAACTTCAGGTAAAACATTTGTCATAATTTCACAAATTTGTTCAAAGAGACTTCAACATTTGAGTGCGACAGTTCAAAATTCTAAAAAAAAAAAATCAGTTTCAAAAGTAAACACTCCCCATAACTATCAATTTTCCCATTTTTATCAGAAAGACTATGATTGGAATGAAGTGGTTAGCAGCAGTGGGATCAACTAAAGCCATAGCTGCTGGGTCAAGTTTGGGATTTGTGTATAAAAATTTTAAAGAATGAGGATGTTTATACATCCTTTCTGCCTTTTTCAGGGGCAGCTGGCTGACTATCATGAAAATTGCTGGCAGTAACACACACATCTTGTAAAGTAGACAACCAGAGGAATTGGTGTGTATTCTGGAAAGTCCTGTGACAACTCATTTTGTAAGGCACTAAGAAATCTCCATATTCAGACAACAGGCTTAGAGAAACGGAACCCTCTACAAGGAGAATCGAACAGAGCTTTCCACAGAGTTTGAATCAGAAATATGAGTTGGGGGGAACTGTAGTTGTCCTTGTATATTCCTGTTCAAAGTCAGAATCTTGAACCTCTTCAGGAAAGTACAACTCCCATTTTCTTTCACCAGAAGCTACTTTTTGTAAAGAGGATCAATGGCACAAATTAAATCCTGAGCCAGAGCCAATAAACTATTCCTATCCAAAGAAATCTAAGGAGGAGTACAAATATGCTTGGTTTTCTGTTTCTTTTTGACAGAAAAAAATGGGGCCAACCATGTTACTAATAGCGGCAGCAGCTTCTTTCCAGGGATGGGCACAGCATTCTGAGACAACATGGAAACCTTCCTTGTTCCTTATCTCGGGTCCAATGCGTGGCTGTCCTTTCTCCACTGAGAGGACCCCAGTAACCACAGAGGATGTGACTATCCTCCAATCCATAGTGGCTGTAGTTGCTAACAGCAGTGGGAATGAGTGGTGTGAGGTTCAACTTTTTATGCACTTTTTCTTTTAAAAAATACAGTATTTAAATTGATTTAAACTGTGTATGAAGGAGTGTTGAAGGAATTTTTAACTGGTTATTCTGCTCTTCAGTTATTCCCACCCACCCGCCCTGTTTTTGTTTTGGTGTTAATCTTAGTGGCATTGAAACTGCCCGCCCCTCAGCCTGCCTCTGGGCCCATCTCATTTGCTCACTCAACTGAGTGCAGTGAGATCATATTCTGATTTCAGGCACTCCTACTGTGTACAAAGAGAGCATCTGGGAAATAGAAAAAAAAAAAAAATTAAGCTTATTTCCTGCCTTTCTTGTTAAGTGGTACAGACTATTTGTAGGCTTCTGAGCCCCCAAGCCCTTCTGTGTTTGAGGGAAGCCTTCTAGCTTGTTTTTTTTTCTTGTAACTAGCCAGTTTTCTAGTTTCAGCACTCAAATCTGTTTCTTTGATCTCAGCACTTGTTCAGAAAAAAAAAAAAAAAAAAAAAAAATTTTTCATCTGCTTTTACTGTACTTGTGTTTTTACCTACTTCTTTTTACTTTTGCATCATCTTAAAATACTCAATTGTATTTATTACTGCTTGGTGTAACTCATTCTAAGCCTTTTGGTTTAAACACTTGGGCTTCGGACCAGTTAGTTGTTTTGCACTGAGAGGTTTGTGGTCTGCACTGTTGTGGCAGAACAGGTAGCTTACATCCTTCTAGGTTGAGAACTGCTGATTGAGGGCTCAGTGTCTGTTATTCTAAAAGTGTATTAATTCTGGTTTAAGCACTTGGGCTTTCAAGCCAGTTATTTTACATTAAGAGGGTTCGTGGTCTGCACTCTTGTGGGAGGAGAGGCTGGACTCTGCCCTTCTGAGCTGGGAATTTCTGGTTAAAGGCTTATAGTGCATGCATATCTGAACTGTTTCTTACTGAAGTTGGTGCGCCTTGTTTGCTGTGGCATAGACTGGATTCGGGCCTGCTGGATCTAGCTTTGTTTGTGTAACTTGAGCACTAATCCAGACATTCTCTAAAGTATTCAATGGTATTTATTACTGCTTGGTTGTAACTTGATTAAAGTGTAGCTATCATTCAAGTCTTTTGGATTAAGCACTTGGGCTTCAGACCAGTTGTTTTACATTAGGAAGGTTTGTGGCAAGCACTGTGGTGGCAGGACAGGTAGCTTTCATCCTTCTAAGTTGGGAACTGCTGATTGAGAGCCCAGTGTCCAAGTGTATTAGTTCTGGTTTAGGCACTTTGGCTTCAGGCGAGTTATTTTACATTAAGAAGGTTCGTGGACTGCACTCTTGTGGGAGAAGAGGCTGGACTCTGCCCTTCTGAGCTGGGAATTTTCTGGTTAAAGGTTTATAGTGCCTGAATATTTGAACTGTATCTTACTGAAATTGGTTCACCTTGTTTGCTCTAGCATAGACTAGATCCAGGCCTACTGAATCTAGCTTTGTTTATATACTTGTTGTTTGTTTGCTTGTTATTTCCCTGGAAGCTAATTCACCTAATACGCAACTTCTCAGCGCTTCTGTGGATCACTAGTGATATCTGCATTGCTTACTGTACTTATTTCCTTGTTTCACTTGAAAGAAAGTTACTGTTTGTCGCTTTTGCATTTAGTTACTTGTATCACATTGCACTCAAGTTACCTGGCACTTGCTCACTAAAGCAATTATATAAGTCAGCACTAAAAATTAAAAGCACTACACCCTCACTCCCCACTGGCCCTTGTTTTCAATTAAGGATTTCCCAATATTATTCTAGCATGTCCAAAGGTCAGTTGTCAATCTCCTCTCCGGTCCAGCTGGTGAATCTGGGAATCTTGAGGCAATGTTATAACTGCCTCATGTACACAGACAACCCTCTCCTCCTCCCACATAACACAAATACTTGCGAGAGATGCAGCTATTTAGCCAAACTGGAGGCTGAGCTCTCTCAACTCAGGACTGGCAAGACCAGACAGGAGGAGAAGGCAACTACACACACCACAAAACCAGCCTCACATAATGCTACCACTCCACTGAATCAAACACATAAACACACAAAGACATACTCGGAGGCTCTGAGTAAAATTTACCTAAACAGCAGAGGCCTCCAAAGCAGACACCCAAACAACTGCTACCTCAAGACACCCCACAAGCAACACATAAACCACAAAAGCAGTGTGCAAAGCAGTCACAGCCCTTAAGGCCAAATACAACACCAAACATACTTGTCATAGGTGACTCCATAGTCAGACACACTGACGTCCCACTCACCAGGCTGAACAAGGAGAGGGTCACAGTAAGCTGCCTATCGGGCGCTAGAATCCGCCACATAACACAAGCACTCGGGTCACTCCACAGCAAGTACAAATATGACACAGTCATTGTCCATGCTGCTGTGAACGGCCTGAGACGCACCTCCCTGGACTGCATGAAAAGAGACATAGAGGAGCTCTCTGATTATGTAGCCCAGGCAGGTATGACCCTAACCCTGAGCAGTATCCTTCCTTCACCAAGAATGATGCCACAATATAGAGACAAGATGATCAGCTTTAACAATTGGCTTAATGTCTGGTGTCATTCAAAGGGGATCCAGTGTCTGTCTGCCTGGGATGACATGCTTGACAAGCCACGCTGCTTCGCAAGGGACGGCTTGCACCTGTCACCCCTGGGATTCCGGATATTGGCTAAGGCTCTTGCCACCCCATAGTGCCTTTTTAGGCAAGGCTCAAATTCTAAACCTACCACCCTAGAAAACAAAAATGGGAAGAAATTGAGGGTAATGCTGCTCAATGCCAGAAGTCTAAATCTCAAAATGCACGCACTCGAGGCCCTTCTCAGTATGGAGAACATCGATGTCTGTGCTGTAACTGAAACCTGGTTCAAGGCTCCTGAGAGCACCCGGCACTATTAGGTTTTACCTCATATCATGCGTTCGGCCCCAAAACCCGGACCACTCCACAAAAGGAGGGGTGTATCCATATTCATAAAGGATACTCACACCTCCAGGTTGGTGGCAACGCATGAAGCTTCGAAACCATCCAGGTGCAACTAACAATAGGCAAAACTGCTCTACAAATTGTAGCATGCTACAGGCCACCCTCTCAAACTCAGGAACCCCACACAGCCTTCCTGAAGACACTGGAGGGTATAAATGTATCTCCAAACACCATCATATTGGGTGACTTCAACTACCCGAATATAGACTGGGAACATTACTCAAGCCCTAACTTTCTAGCCCAACGGTTCCTGGAGTTCATAAATTCAAATGCCATGGAACAGCTAGTCACTGTTCCCACGAGAGGAGAAAATATACTAGATCTCATTGTCACAAACATGGGGACAAAATGCTCCACACCGAAGTATATCCCTCATTGGTGAGATCTGATCATAAACTAATCTCACTGGAAATCCACATCCCGCCCCCACCCCAAACAAAAAGACCATAGTGAAGAACTTCTCTAAAGCAAACTTCACACTACTCAAGACTGGTGTGGTATCCTTCAAGGCCCCTGAGTCAGAGGAAACCACAACCCAAGCTGCGGAAGCCCTTACAAATGCCTTCTATGAACACCTCCAGGACTGCATGGATCAGGCAATCCCAAATAAAACCAAGACTCTTTCCACAAAGGGCAAACATCCAGTCTGGTGGACCCCAGCCATTAACAAACTTTACAATAAGAGGAGAAAGCTATTACATGATAGAACAAAATCCATAAAAGGGAAGTCACCCTGATCATTATTAGTAAAAAATACGAGCACTCATAAAATCAACTAAGGCCAATTTTGAGAGAAAAATTGCCATGGATTCAAAGGACAATCATAAGGCCTTTTCAGCTATGTTAGGAACCTGGGTGGAAACTCACAGATATGCTCAGAATTAGTCCAAAATGATACAAAAATCACTGAACCCACAGACATTGCCAACATACTGGCAGACAGGTTCAGTGCAAACTTCACCCCTCTCCCCTAAAGGAGAGATAACTATCCCAGCCGAGTGTAGCCTCCCGGACATCTCAAATGCGCAGGTGAAAGCTGCTCTCTCTAAAGCTAAAAACACAGCATCAATGGGACCGGATGGTGTCCCCGGCTGTGTGCTACACGAGCTAAATGAGGAATTAAACCCGCACATAAGGCAGCTGTTTAATCTCAGCCTTACCACAGGATACGTGCCCAAGGAGTGGCGTGCAGCAACTCTGGTCCCACTCCTCAAAGGTGGCGCCTCACGGACCCTGGTAATTACCGCCCCATAAGCTTAACAAGTCTAGTCTGCAAAGCTATGGAGAGGATCATAATGGAGCTCATAAACAAAGATATAGGGACTTGCAGACATTGGACCCGACCCAGTTTGGCTTTGTCAAGGGAAGATCATGCCTTTTGAACTTGGTCGACTTCTTGAAATAGTCACCAAGGCCATTGATGAGGGAAAGGCAGTCCATACAGCCTACCTTGACCTTGCAAAGGCTTTCGACACAATACCCCACTCGGGTATTGTAGAAAAACTTACCAGCTTAAATGTAAACCCATATGTCACAAGATGGGTTGCAAACTGGCTTAAGGACAGAACCCACAGGGTTAGAGTTGCTGGCGCTGTGTCAGACTCCAAGCCGGTCACAAGTGGTGTCCCACAGGGCTCGGTCCTTGGCCCCTATTGTTTGGCATCTACTTCTCAGAAGTACAGGCCAACATGGGAGGACTTTGGCTGACAAAGTTTGCAGATGACTGCAAACTGGGCGCCATAGTGGAAAGTGCATCGGACACTGATATCCTTCAGAAGGGACTCACGGAAACAGATAGCTGGTGCCAGAGCCATGGCCTGAAGTTAAACGCCAAAAATGTATAGTCATACCCTCCGGGAAAAACAAGGTAACCCCAAGCTACCATATAGGTGGCAATCCACTAAGCACAGAAGAGGTTATCAGGGACCTGGGGACCCAGGTTGACAGTGGCCTTTCTTTTGACACTCACATTGCTAAAGTGGTTAGAAAGACCTTCTACATTGCCCACCTGATCATGAAGGGATTCACATCCAGATCTAGTGAGGTCATTGTTCCCCTGTACTCTTCACTTATCAGACCAATGATAGAGTACAATGCCCCATTCGGGATGTATCTCACCCGACATCTGCAGCAATTGGAGAGACCCCAAAAGTTCCTCACCAAAAGGATAAAGGGACTCCAAAATCTGTCATATGCTGCCAGATTGAAGAAACTCCAGCTCTATTCAGTCGCATACCGTCTGCTCAGAGGTGACATGTGCCTGACATACAAGGCCATGTCCAACCCGGAATTAATGGACATGCTCCACCTCAAAAATCCAAATCCACCAAAACCACTAGAGCAAGCGACTTAAACCTTAGCACGGATATAAATAGGACGTGCTGGAGGGATAGATTTATCACTCAGAGACTCCCTATGCTGTGGAATAAAATCCCGGTCCATGTGAGGCAGAGCACCTCGCTGACTCTGTTCAAGAGAAATCTAGACCTGTGGATGGGAGATCGTAGGTTTACCCCGGGAATCATCTCTGGGTCACTGCTGGACAGAGGCACAACAAACTAATGGGCACAGTATTTTTTCATATAAGGGGTGGCGTAAGCCACAATAATTTGGGCTAGGCTTATAAATGCCTTAGGGCAGATAGCCTAGTATAAACCTATGAACCTATGAACAAACGGCCACAACAATCACCCACCTGCAGCTGAGGCAATTAGCTAGCCTGTTGTGGTGGCAAAGGCTGTTAACATATTTTTTGTGTGTGTCTGGAAGAAGGACCAACAGTGGGACTTGTAGTCTGGTCCATGGTCAAGCCAAAAATTGTGCTCTTTCCTGGGGAAGATGAGCAACACTTGCCAGTACACAATACCAATACACAAAAGTTACCTTCTTGACAGAAAAAAAGCTTTTTTCAACACTGCCAGCCCTACAAAAGAAGAAAAAAAACTTTATCCACAGGGGGAAAAAAAAATTTTTAGTTACTTTGCATTACTTTTAAACTGTCAGGAAAATGAGAGATCTGTTTAAAAGTGCATTAATATTTGAAACAAGTCTATTAAAACACAGTACTCCCAGCTTTAAAATAAATTTCTTGAGAAAAGTAATGTAATATCAACAAAATGAGAAAGTTTGGGTATTTTTTTTTTTTCCAAAAGAAACTTCTGTACCTATCAAATGACAGTACAAGCCAGCCATTGATCATCAAAAATCTTAGAGAAGCATACTCTGGTGGCAGTAAAGCTCTGATGGGCTTTGCACCTAAACTTGTCTTTTTATTAGCTAAGCTCGAGCTGCCTAACAGTTTAGGTATGTGGAAAGTTCCCTGGGCCTTTATAAGGAGTCCGGCTGTTATCCTTGATAGGATAAAACCCATACAGCTAAGACTACTGCAGCAGTGATCAATATAATTAATATTAACAAGTATCACAGAAGTAGACTTCATTGTGGCTGCAGTTACTCTTTGGGAGGGATCTTCCACTACAAATTCCAGGGATCCATCTGCCAAATAGGTATGCACATTAGACTGCTTAGGAAAGCTAGTTTACTTGTCCAAGGTTTCCATGATGGAAGTGAGTTTACTGTTGAAATTTCTGCAAGACTTGGGCAGATAAAGAAGAAAAACTTTTGTCAGAACCAAAAGCTGCCCTATATTTCAACCTTTGTGCTCCATTTTAAGTCTGTCTGTACAGTGGATGGCAGACACTGGCATACCAGTTAGTCACCATGCTTGGCTGCATCTCATGAATTTTGGACAGTAAGGCTAATTTAATCAAAGCTCTTCAGGTGCTGGACACCCTCCAGTAAAGTTTTTTTGGAAAAAGACTCAAGACCTTCATTGCTGTTGAAGTAAAGGTTCAGCGTGGCCAGTGCTAACATGATATCAGGTGATCTGTAGGAGGAGGCATCAGTTGTGGTGTGTGTCAGAATAAAAGTTTGCTCCCTAAGGAATTTGCCTGGCTGTCCCATTATGAAAACTGGGGACATCTGCCTCCTCAATGTGGATGGTTATCAAGTAGTACAAGTAAGTAAGGACTACAATTTCCCATGGTTAAAGAGCTGTCTAAAGGGTCCCACTGTCTAAGCAAGGGCTAGGCTTTTAATCAAGATTTGTTTCTTGTAACTAGAAAGAAGGATCTCTGGCTTGTACTTGATTTCAGCAGTCTTTCAAGTTATTCCAGAGGAACCCTTTTGCATAGTCACAATGCAGGCCATTCTCACTGGTTCCAAGGAGACTTAGGTTCATAGGTAGGTACTATGCTATTCGCCCTAGGGCCTATACAAGCCTAGCCAAAAAAGTACCATGGCTTTTGTCACTTGGATATGTTCTGTGGATCTTCAGGTTATGTACCACCAGACAGTTTGCAAAAGAAGATTTTGATGTTCCTGCACTCCTGTACAATGTCCTGCTGGTTTCAATTTCATGCTCTTGCATTTGATCTTAGGTCAACTCCAAGGGTACTTGGTGGTAGTAGCAGCACATCTCAGGCCATGTGGCACTAGGATCTTATCCCTTACCTGGACAGCTCACTCCTGGCAGCTTGTAGTAGACAGTTTATTCTCCAGGAACTTTTTCCTGTTCTTGTTTTGGTCTTTAGGGATAAAATTGACCATCACTTTGAGTACAAGACAAACACCCTGGCTTATTGAGCATTCCTTCCATCAGGCACTATTTTCTGTGTTCCGTTATGATCTCTGATGTTTCAAAGCCAGGCTGGTCCTGCAATTTTCTTTCAAGTGCAAGAACTCCTGGAGCCCTCTGATTGGCATATACAATACCACAATTTTATTTGCAATGGATACTTGGGAGTTGATTGGTATCATTTTCTAGATTATCTGCACTTTCATTGATGTACAGGTATACAGTATCATCTGGAGTCCGTTGTCCCCAGTGTATCTTATCAATTTCTTCTTGTCCCACCTAACTGGTCGTTACCACAGATGCCTTTTCCTAGGGTTGGGGGAGCATTATCAAGAGTTGATCAAAGGGATGTATTCACAGAGGTCTCATTGCACATCACTACTCTACAAATGAAGGCAGTCTTCACTTGGCAGATGTCTTACGACTCCCTTCCCAGTGGTGCTGTTGGCATCCGTACTGGCAACATAGTTGTGACATGGTACATCAACCAAGGAAGAATGTCCTTCTAGTCATCTGTTGCAGTATTCTTTACTTGAGGGAGTTGCCTGGCTACTCCTATCCCCTATGTTGGGAAGCCATTACAGTGTGTGAGTTGGCCTTTCCAATCAGATGTAATTTTTAATGAAAAGCTAATGCCTTAGTTTGCAGGCTGCACTGTTTATTGCTGATGTTGCCTTTTGAATACTCTCCCCTGTAGGCAGAACTCTGGTTCCGGCACAGGGGAAAACTTTTCTACAACTTCTTGACGTCCCCAACCAATTCTAGATGTAGCAACTTCCCTCCTTATTGTCCCCTAAAGAGAGAATGACTCCAAAGATGCAGTCATCAGGAAGGTCATTTACAGTTTTCAACCATTTCGAGTTATTCCCAGACTTCTAGAGAAGGCCAGGATTTTCAAAGTCATTTGTATAGCCCTGTCGTGTCATGCAGAGTACATAAGCTGATGGGAGGATATATTCTGCAAGGTTTTTGCCCACCTTTGCCACAAGGTGCTAAGTCCCTCCTGAAACTCCCTCCCGCAGCTTGTGATTGCCAGTAATTCCAAGCAGCATGATGGTAGAGTGGTACATCACCCATGGAGGGTAAACCTATTCTGTTTTGTAACTGGATAGTGTTAACTATTTGCCTTCTGATAGCTAACCACATTACAAAGAACGCTAATTCTTATTGTAGACAAGCGCAGCCAGAGCAAACTCTTCTTCTTTCGGCTGCTCCCATTAGGGTTAGCCACAGCAGATCAACGGTTTCCATTTCTTCCTGTCCTCTGCATCTTGCACTTGTCACACCAACCACCTGAATGTCCTCTCTCACCACATCTATAAACCTTATCTTAGGCCTTCCTCTTTTCCTGTTATCTGGCAGCTTCACCCTTAGCATCTTTTTCCCAATATAATCTGCATCTCTCCTCAGCACTTGTCCAAACCAACGTAATCTTGCATCTCTGGCTTTGTCTCCAAACCTTCCAGCCTGGGCTGACCCTCTAATATACTTATTCCTAATCCTGTCTATCCTCGTCACACCCAGTGCAAATCTTAACATCTTCAACTCTGCCACATCAAGCTCCGACTCCTGCCTTTTTGTCAATGCCACTGTCTCCAACCCATATAACATAGCTGGTCTCACTACCCTCTTGTAGACCTTCCCTTTCACTCCTACTGGTACACGTCTGTCACAAATCACTCCTGACACTCTTCTCCACCCACTCCATCCTGCCTGTACTCTCTTCTTCACCTCTCTTCCACAGTCACCATTCCTCTGAACTTTTGATCCCAAGTATTTAAACATCCACCTTTGCCACCTCTACTCCATGCATCCTCACCATTCCTCTGTCCTCCCTCATTTTCACACATATATTCTGTCTTAGTACTGCTGACTTTCATTCTTCTTCTCTCTAGAGCATATCTCCACCTCTCCAGGGTCTCCTCCACTTGCTCCCTACTCTCACTACAGATCACAATGTCATCTGCAAACATAGTCCACGGGGATTCCTGTCTGATCTCGTCTGTCAACCTGTCCATCACCATTGCAAATAAGAAAGGGCTCAGATCCCACCTTAAATGTATCCATCACTCCCACTGCAGACCTCACCACTGTCACACTGCCCTCATACATATCTTGTACCACTCACATACTTCTCTGACACTCCTGACTTCCTCATACAATACCACAACTCTTCTCTAGGCACCCTGTCATATGCTTTCTCCAAGTCCACAATGCAACTCTTTATGACCTTCTCTGTACTTCTCCATTTACACTCAGAGCAAACATCGCATCTGTAGTGCTTTCCTGGCATGAAACCATACTGCTGATCACTAATTATCACCTCCCTTCCTAACCTAGCTTCCACTACTCTTTCCCATAACTTCATGCTGTGATGATCAGTTTAATCCCTATGTAGTTACTACAGCTATGCACATCACCCTTATTCTTAAAAATCGGTACCAAAACACTTTTTCTCCATTCCTCAGGCATCCTCTCACTTTCCAGGATTTCATTAAACAATCTAGTTAAAAAACTCCACTGCCATTTCACCTAAACACCTCCATGCTTCCACAGGTATGTCATCTGGACCAACAGCCTTTCCATTCTTCATAGCTATCCTTGCTAATCTAATGCACTTCATGATTCACTATCCACACATCATCCAACCTTCTCTTCCTCATTCTCTACATTCATCAACCCCTCAAAGTACTCTTTCCATCTGCTCAACACACTCTCCTCACTTGTGAGTATGTTTCCCTCATTATCCTTTATCACCTTTACCTGCTGCATATCTTTACTAGCTCGGTCCCTCTGTCTAGCCAATCGGTACAGGTCGTTTTCTCCCTCCTTAGTGTCCAACCTTTCATACAGCTCTTCATATGCCTTATCCTTAGCCATCTCTTTCTTTGCCATGCACCTCATCTCCTTTATACTCTTGTCTACTTTCTTCATCTCTCTGACAATCCCACTTCTTCGCCAACCTCTTTCTCTGTATACTCTCCTGTACTACTTCATTCCACCACAAGGTCTCCTTGTCGTCCTTCCTCTTTCCAGATGTCACACCAAGCACCTTTCTAGCCATCTCTCTTACTAGCCCTGCTGTAGTTACCCAGATATTCAGTAACTCTTCCCTGAACTCCACCTCACAATTATCCTTTTTCAATTTCCACCATTTGATCCTTGGTGCTGCCCTCACACTCCTCCTCCTCCTCTTGATCACCAATGTCATCCTACAAACCACCAGAGCAAACTAATGTCATAAATATTCCCTCAAACTTCTGGTGGTGTGTAGAGATTATTATAATGCTGGGAAAGGCCTTGTTGGAACTTTTACTTCCCCAATCAACTCAAAATGCAGCAGCAGTTTTTCTTCATTCCTCTGTGGGCAGGATGTCTAGAGAAGATGTGGATCAGAAATGGTTTCCTGGATTTGCTTATGCTTTTCCCATTTCTTTGATGGGATTCGTCTAGAAAGCTAAACTGTTTATAACCAAAATTATTTTCTGAGCTCTTTATTATCTACAAATTAGGTTCCCCTTTTTTCACTTAAAGATGCCACCATATTTGCACTCATAAAAACATTTATGACCAACTTTCTAAGTTACATCTGGATATCCACTGCTTTTGATTTAAATGTCTAGCTTTTGTATTTTCAGTAGTAGCCAGCAGTCATTTTTTTTTTCTAGACCATTCACGTAAGTCTAATTTGTGCAAAGCATACTAGAGTAAGTGGACCATTTTTCTACTTGGGCCATTGCAGAAAGGAGTAGCCCATCTTCCTTCTCCTATTTCCCATCAGTCTTTGAATAATTTGTACAGATTTTCGACTCCAGACTTGATCATTTTTCTATCATGTTGTTCTTGCCTCCAGTACTGGATTTTCACAAGGACTTCAATTCCCCATTATTAGCCTGTATGAAAATCTGGAAAGTCTTTCTCAAAGGATTTTTCTTGTGGAATGTCTCTGCCTAATTGATTTATATTGTGTCCTGGAAAAGCTGTCTCTGCCTTCATTTGACCAGCAGCTTCTGTAGACTTCCTGAGGCTTTTATTTTGGCTGTCAATTCTAAAGGAAAACTGAACTGCTGGTTTTCTCAAACTGCTGTATCTGATATTCAACTGTGATTAAGTTACTTTCTGCATGAGCCATGCATGCCAGATGTTGCTGTTCAAGCTAACCTTTAACCAGTATATTCCCCCACCCCCAACAGTAGGTTAGTCATGCAGAGTATCTCCATTGCATGGACAGTGCATCATTAATTGATGTTCTGGGTTGAGAAGCCTAAGGCTGCTTGTAAAGATGATCAGCTCTTTGGTGTTTTCTTAAAAAAAAAAGTCAGAAAATTTTACAGGCTGTAGTAACTATCTGGTTTACTGGCTGCAGCCTGTTTTGATGTACTTAATACTGTAAAATCTTCTTCTGATGTCATTTCTTGGGTCACTGTTGAAGTATTCCAATACTGATGAGTTATCCTGCCAATGTAACAAAGCCAAAACCTTCTTGACACACAATTCCCAGCATATGACCTCAGCCTGCAGGTGGACATATGAGATAAGATGCTCAGACTATCTGACCACAAGTACCAATGCAGGATTTCCACACTCTTCTCCCTATTAACCATGTTGTCATTGCTGATACTTATTCATTGGGGATCCTTTTCTTTTTTTACAAAAGATTTTGTTAATGTCAGCTAAGAGAGGGAAGTGTGACTATGGTAGTCTGACACCTTATAAAGTCCTACGGTACCAGTATCTGTTTTGGAGGCTGAAAATGATTAAAGAAACTGCAATCATTCATCCCAAAAAGTCCTCGTACAAGAATTAGTTTCTTAAATACTTAGAAATGTAATAATCTGTTGCACCTCATACAAACCAAGTTTGTAGACCTCTCTGCCATGGATGTCCCATTCTTGCCCAAAAGGAAGAAAAATCTAGGTCTGAATCTTCAGCTGCCCAGTCTGATTTGATGCTCCTGCAGATGCAACAGGAATCCACAATGCATCTGATTCCTTCTCAGATGCTCACTCCCATGACCACGTCAGAGGCCAGCATGGTATCTTCTTCCTGCACATCCATCAAGACTGTGCCTACTTGGATGATAGAAAAGGGTGAATCTAAGGTGATAATGTCAAAGTGACCAGAAGGCATACCTCAAGTCCTTGTTAGTGAAGTGGTACTTGGCACTTTAATTGAGGTCTATCAGAGTTCTGAACCACTCTGCTTTGTTATGACAGAATTAAGAAAAATATGTTTCTTGTACTGTTTATGTCTCAGGAAAAGGAATGGCTTGAATTTTCCTAAGGTCTATACAACGCCATTTTGTCTTTGAAGCTTCCTTCATTCCTCTCCACTCGTGCTCCCCCTTGAAGAGATAAAATGAATCCGTATCTCAGGAGGATGAGGAAGAATCTGATTCTAATGAAGATTCCTTAAAACATGCTCATCTGAAATGCATTCTCCTAGACAACTTGCTTCAGATGATAAAGACACCTTGCCTCTTGGCTCCCCTATAGAAGAGATTTCCTTTGGGGAGACTTATTACAAGGATGATGCAACCTTTTGAAGGGGAATCCAGACAAGTCAATGATATGCAAAAAAGATACTATGCTTTGCTTGAAGTCCTAAACTTACAGCAGTCCCCTAGTTTAGAGGCCTTTGCATCCACTTCTTACATGCCCTGATTACTAGTTTCTTGCTCCCCAAAAGCCTAACAGATTTTAATAAAGTCCCCAAGAACATGTTTTTCTACAAAAACCCTATAGTAGACCCTTTGTTTTCTTCTGTCTCCACTTGTAAGCCCACCAAGCTTATACCTGCAGGTAATGTGTTGCCATCAGCTAGAGATTGTATGGTCATGGACAGGTATGGTCAAAAGGGCTACACCTTGGCCTTTAGGGCATTGAATTGTCAGATTCGGATGACAAACTACATTTTGTCCATTCTAGGGGAATTAAATAAAACTGGTTAATTGGTAGGATTTTGAGCATAAGGTACAGGTGATACCCATACCTGTGCTCACTCAAGCTACACAAGTAGCCAGGCATTCTATAAAAGTCCAGCTATGATGTTGCTGAGGTTTCCTCCAGGGCTGCAGGCACTGGCAGATTTGTTTGGGTTTGCCTCTAGTCTCTACTGGAGGACATCAAGGCCAAGCATCTGGATTCCTCCCTTCATAGGAGCCTTTTGTTTGGTCTTACTGCAGATGAACTTTTAAAAACTCTTGTAGGAAAGGGTTAAAATATTGCAAGATTTTTAAACGGATTTTCTCACTTCTTTCCCAGATATCAAATTAACCAGCCTTCCAAGCCCAATTCCTGTGTCCATGGGGAGCAAAAGCCAATCCACAAGGACAGAAAGCGGCCCAAGAAAAAATTTCAGGAAAACCTATCAGAGATTCTAAATCTGGAAAACAAAAAAAAAACTTTTCAAGATAAATCATCCTTTGTCTGTCTTCTGTCCCCACCACCCGCTTGTCCAAGAGAGACTCGCTTTGTCCCTCCCAGCTTGGGAATTCATCAGTTCAGACAGACCGGTCTTATCCAGCATGGTTACTAACCAACCAGAAATCCTAACTCAATTATATGCTCTAAATATGTTTACTAATCAACTCTGCCTTACTTTTCCAACTCATTTTCCTCAGTACTCAGTAACAACTTAACTAGCCACATCATCTCAGCTATTATACTGTCTCACCCCTCTTACTTACTAACATTTTTCCTGACTTACTCCTACATCCAAACCACGAAAAAACTTGCAACGTGAAATCACAAACTATCCAATAAGTGCCACGGCCCTTTTGTAACCTTGCGCTGTCGAAATAACCATAAAAATCTGCAAAGTGAATCCAAATGGAAATCAGCAATACAGTACCAAAAAATAGAAGAATCCTGGTGGAATTGAGCACACTGGATAAAAGGCTCCAAACAGATGTGAACTGAACAAGTAAGTCCATATCCTTTTTTCCAAGGAAGAACGATACAAAACGGTAAATGCACATGAATAAAAAACAGTAATCAATCAAATAAGGTTAAGCGCTTTCACCCACTACAACTCATGGGCTTCATCAGAACCTTCTAAATAAAATAACACAATCCTTTTAAAAGAAATTAGGTGCCAAAAAGAAGCAGAAACTGGTAAAATATCCTGTATAGCAAATTCCGCCCCCTACGCTTATACACAGATCATTTAATTTAAAATTGGTGCCAACAGGAAGCTAAAAGAGATACGCAATTTCCTATACTCTATCCTATGCAATACTCCGCCCCTTAAAAGTGAAACTTCATTTAATAATACTTCAGTATATGTATAATATCTATCAGTGTTGTTCGTGCAAAAAATTGAGCAACAAACTTCATCACTAATAACCATACTCGAGCATCCATATCAAATTGATTTAAAATAAACACACTATTCAATAAATAAATAAATTACTATAATATAATATTTACAAAAATTCCTATAATAAAACGTTTCTAAAAATATCTTCACCTATACTACCTGACAAAAATGTAAATATATTACGTATTGATACATTAGTAAACAATACAATGAATATATAAATGTAAAAAATCAACAATAAATAATAAACAATCGTGCAATATGTGCATATGTTTTTATGTAGGTAAAACTGAGCGTTGTTTTCGACAATGCATTTATGACCATATTTATAGTATTCACAAGAAAGATGTAACAAACGCACTATATCGACATATAAATTCCACCGATGAAAAACATAAGTTTAAGTATGCTGTTCTTGAAACTATTACTGTAGATTCTATAGGTGGTGATTATAAAACATTGTTAAGTTTTAAAGAGGTTTGGTGGCAACTTTTATTAGATGCCACCACTTACCCGGGCCTTAACGATTTTATTTCTTGCAAACCAATTTTAGAATATTGCACATGATTGTTTATTATTTATTTTATATGTACATTTATTGTTGATTTTTTACATTTATATATTCATTGTATTGTTTACTAATGTATCAATAGGTAATATTTACAATTTTGTCAGGTAGTATAGGTGAAGAGACTTTTAGAAACATCGTTTTGTTTTAGGAATTTTTGTAAATATAGTAATTATTTATTTATTGAATAGTGTGTTTATTTTAAATCAATTTGACATGGATGCTCGAGTATGGTTATTAGTGATGAATTTTGTTGCTCAATTTTTTGCACAAGCATCACTGATAGATATTGTACATATATTGAAGTATTATTAAGTGCAGTTTCGCTTTTAAGGGGTGGAGTATTGCATAGGATAGAGTATAGGAAGTTGCGTATCTCTTTTAGTTTCCTGTTGGCGCCAATTTTAAATTAAATGATTTGTGTATAAGTGTAGGGGGCGGAATTTGCTATACAGGATATTTCACCAGTTTCCACTTCCTTTTGGCGCCTAATTTCTTTTAAAAGGATTGTGTTATTTTATTTAGAAGGTTCTGATGAAGCCAACGAGTTGTAGTGGGTGAAAGCGCTTAACCTTATTTGATTGATTATTGTTTTTTATTCAAGTGCATTTACCATTTTGTATCGTCGTTCTTCCTTGGAATAAAGGATATTGACTTACCTGTTCAGTTCGCATCTGTTTGGAGCCTTTTATCCAGTGTGCTCAATTCCACCAGGATTCTTCTATTTTTTAGTACTGTATTGCTGATTTCCATTTGGATTCACTTTGCGGATTTTTATGGTTATTTCGATAGCGCAAGGTTACAAAAGGGCCGTGGCACTTATTGGATAGTTTGTGACTTCACGTTACATCCAAACCACCAATAGGAGAGCAGCATATTATCTAGCCCACCTAATACTATGAGACGTGATGACTTGTCTAAACATTATTACTATACTATGATCAACATTATATAAAAAAAGTCTAGTTTTTTTACTATGTACTATATGGAACTATGTTGTAAACTTTACTGTTTATCATTATTGTGTATTGTATGACATTTACTGTGTTATAACTTGATATCCACTGTCAAAGTGTGTGCTGATTTCATCTTGTTTATTTTATGTACTTTATGCATTTTATGAAATTTTTTATGTAATCATATGCATTTTTTATCTGGAGCTTTTCTCCTTGGACCTCTGCTGAAAATGGATCTGTGTCCAGTCTGACTTTCCCTGTAAACAAGTGTAAAATAAATAAATACAAAAATATCTTGGGTTCCCTTCATAGAAATGAATTCCTCAACCTCATACCACACCTCATCCAAGACCTTCTTTCCCTGGGAATCATAGAAACTGTTCCAGCACTAGCCCTGGGTAAAGATTTTTATTTAAGACTCTTTCTGGTACCAAGGAAGGTGATTGCATGATGATCTATGCTAGATTTATCACACCATCATCACCTTTCTGGAAGTGCTATCTTTCAAAATGGTCTTACAAACTAATTTCTCAGGATGTTCATCGTGTTTCACTGTTGCAGTCATTATACTTGGGTTATCCTGCTGCAGGCTACCCGCAGTCGGCCAGAATTCCAAAGTCTAGGTCCAGCGTCGGTTGCTGTCGCCTCTTCCCTGATGTCAGTGCGCCAGGGGTATAAAAGATGCAGCCGACGCCATTTTCTTCAGTCTTTCTTGCCGCGCGGTGCCCGAAGCAAAAGCAGTTCGCAAGTGCCGGTTGGCCGACTCCTGAGATTTTTGAAATCTAATTTCAGATCCGAAGTCTTCAATAAAGCTAAGTACCCTGTTGGGGAAACTTTTTTCTTGCTCCAGACCGATGTCAGAAAAAGTTAACAATTGTATTTCTTGTGGGAAGCAAATACCTCATAAGGATTTTCATTCTTACTGTATTCCTTGCCTAGGCCTTGATCATAACATTGCTAGCTGTCGGTTTTGTGCCAGATTTAACCAACGCACTATTAACCGTGGGTTCAATTTTGCCTTTCATTACTTTGGCCGAAGATTCAATTATATACTGCCGTTGGAACAGCCGATGACCGGAGTTTATAAAAAGCACAAGGAAAAAGAAAAGGACAGGCATCAGAGGTCCAAAGCTGATGACGAGGCTTCCGCTAAGCCAGTCGCCAGTTCTCAGTGAGGCGCTTTCGCAGCCCCTGGCGCCCGGTACCTCAGAGCCACAGGCCACTGACGACTCCCACGTGGAGCCAGCTAGGCCTCTAGATACTCAAGGTATTGGACACTCAGAAACTATTCCCTCAGATGGGTCCAGAGCCGCTGAGCAGGCATCGGCTTCTGAGGGTGGTACACAGTTATATGAAAAGCCTGCTACAGCTTCCAAAGCAAATACTAAAGCAGTTCTAAAGACAAAGAAACAAGTACAGCATTCTCCTGGACAGACTACCATGCCTAAAAAGCAGATTCTCAAAATGGCCGAAGACCTAATTACCTTGATCAGGGGTTCCCATCCCCCTCCTGACAAGAGGCCTAGGCAAGATACAGAATATGAATCTTCTGATCAGGTTTCCATTTCATCTGACTCCTCTTCTGAACAGGAATACTCTCTTCCTCCTTATGAGGATTCTGATGCTGAAGAATCTATCCCTTCAGCCTCACCACCTGAGGATTATTCTTTTGGGGAAACCCTGCATACCATGAGGGAGCACTTCCACTGGGAGAGCCAGGACTACTCAGAATCTTCTAAGAAAAGACTTAGAGATTTCCTTTTACTACCTCAGCACAGGCCTTTGGCAATTCCTCCTGTGTTAGACATTGTAGATGATGTATTTTCCGAGTCCGGACTTTCTCCTGACTCTTTACCTCCTGCCCCTGTTAAACCAGACAAATATTACAGGGTTCCAGGTTCACATAAATTTCTTTATAAAAACCCTGATGCTGACCCAGAAACTATTTCTCAGGGTCTCAAAGGGGTCAAGGCTTCTACTGCAAAATACCCTATCCCCTCTGATAGAGATTCAAGGGCACTAGACAGATGGGGGAAAAAAGTTTACACTTCTGCTGCTTTGGCTGTGAGGGCTTTAAATTGTCAGTTTTATATGCTTAAATATCAGCAATACTTACTGTCAATGCTAAAACAGAAAATGTTATCAAACTCTGATTGTGCAGAAAATAAGGAAATGCAGGATTTATTGCATGCAACTGAACAAGTGGGAAAGCATACATTGCAATGTGGTTTTGATTCTCTGGAGGCCTCTTGCAGGGCTGCAGTTACGGGTTCTGTTATTAGGAGGCATGCTTAGTTAAAGGAACAGAATCTGCCTGATCATGTTAAAGCAAAGTTATTAGATGCTCCATTACAGCATGATACTTTATTTGGTGGTAAAGCACAGGAGGTGTTGAAGAAAATGGAGGACAAAGCGAAATCTATGCAAACAGTAAAGGATTTCTTACAGGTACAGCCACCCAGGTTTAGTAGGAACTGGCCTACAAAGAATTGGTCCTTTCCAGTGTCAGACAGACCACAAAGAGGCAGATCCCAGCCCCAGGGCTCATACAGGCCTAAACAGTGGGGCACTTCTACCTACAAAGGCGGAGAAGACAAAACACAGCCATACAGGAAACAGTCTCAATGACTTTCCTCTGCCAGCTCCAAGCACTTATCTTTTGGCAGCCCCCTTAGCGGGAAAACTAGCACTTTTTTCTCAAAATTGGCACATGATCACCCAGGACAAATGGGTCTTGAATATAGTGTCCCAGGGCTACAGGTTCCACTTTCACACCCTGCCAAGGCCAAAAGGTATGCCAAACCTGCCATACAATCAATGGGCAGAGGAACAAAAACAAGTTTCATCCCTCATGGACATGAGGGCCATTCAGCAAGTACCACAGCAAGAGCAGGGACAAGGATTTTACTCAAGACTTTTCTTGGTACCCAGAAAAGACCAAGCCTGGAGACCAATACTGGACCTGTCTACTCTAAATACATTCCTGGACGTTCCAAAATTCAAAATGTTGACTCTGCAGCAGCTTCTGCCCATGCTGGGCAAGAAGGCTTGGTTTGTAACTTTGGACCTAAAAGAGGCATACTTGTATATTCCAATCAGACAATCTTGCAGAAGATACCTCAGATTTCTAGCTGGCTCAATGCACTACCGATTCTCTGCACTGCCCTTTGGCTTATCTACTGTGCCGAGTTTTCACAAAATGCCTGGCACCAGTAATTGCATTTTGCAGACAAAGAGGAATTCAAATATATCCTTACTTGGACTGCCTTATTCAAGCAGAGAACAAGGACATTCAACTAAGGCATCTGGCATTTGTAAAAAGATTACTTATTTGCCTAGGGTACACAGTAAACGAAAAGAAATCAAAACTCGTACCCACTCAAGAGATAATATTCCTGGGTGCAAGCTTAAATACAACTGCCCAGATGGCTTATCTCACGCCAGACAAAGGCAACAGACTTATTACTTCAAGATGTTGGCAACAAAGACCCAGTTATCTGCAAGAAAAATTCTGCAGGCTTTGGGCTTCATGGCATCCTGCATTCTGCTAATTCCATATGCCAGACTGCATATGAGGAAACTATAATGGTATCTAAAAAGTGTTTGGAATCAACATTGTCACAGCCTGGAAACATTAATTACCCTCATTCCTTGCCTGCAACAGGGGTTTCGATGGTGGGCACAGGCCTGTCATCACAGCAAGGGACAGCCATTCACCCTACCCACAGCCAGGCAGTCAATAACAACAGATGCTTCGGATTATGCCTGGGGGGCCCATATGGCAGGAAAATGTATTCAGGGCACATGGCCTACAAGCCAAAGTCACCTTCATATCAATTAAAAAGAAATGCTGTCTGTTCAGAATGCCCTGACAGCTTTCAAGGATTTACTCCATCCAGGACAATTACTGATAAGGACGGACAATACTACAGTCATGTGGTACATAAACAAACAGGGAGGCATTCATTCCTACTCCCTCTGCAGACAAGCCATAACCTTGTGGGACACAGCATTTACTTATCAAGTACACCTGCAAGCACAATTCCTGCCAGGAAAGAAAAATACTCTGGCAGACAAACTAAGCAGAAACTTCACGGATCCCCACGAGTGGAAAGTGGATCCACAAGTCTTCAGCATGATAATAAAGAAATGGGGATGCACAGACATAGATGTATTTGCCTCCCCTCACAACTGCCAACTACAGAGATTCTGCACAAGGACGTATCACAATCGAGCATGGAAAGTGGACGCTCTATCATTCAGCTGGAAAACCCTAACAGTATATGCCTTTCCTCCTCTGCCTCTCCTCCCCAAGGTACTCCTAAAGGTCAGACAAGAGAAGCCAAAAATGATTCTGATTGCACCAGACTGGCCCCGCCAGCACTGGTACCCAATCCTAAAGAGCTTCTCTCAAGGCCCAGCTTGGACATTGCCTCTAATTCCTCATTTACTGACCCAACGAAACAATCAAATCCTGCACAGCCAGCTCACAACCCTAAATCTGGCAGCATGGCGGATAATGTAGCCATTCAGAACACACCTCTCTCTAAAGCAGTGATGGATGTTATTTTGGAGGCCAGGGGGCCCAGTACCAGGAAATCTTATTCTGAAAAATGGAAAAGATTTTGTGCTTGGAACCAGGCACAAGGAATTGACACGGTTGTTCCAAATATTCCTCCGATTTTACAATATCTAACTGAGATGCTGGACAAAGGCCTACCATTTTCATCAATCAAAATCCATGCCTCTGCCATTTCAGCTCATTGCAATATGGAACCACCAATTTTTTCTCATCTGCTGCTAAGACAGTACCTCAGAAGGGCCATAAACATAAGACCTCCAAGGAGAGCACCAATACCTGCATGGGACCTCAATTATGTCTTGGAAAAACTCATACTGCCGCCTTTTGAGCCAGCCAATACAGCTGAAATAAAGTTCTTATCTTGGAAAACAGCTCTGCTCCTAGCAATAACCTCTGCAAGACAAGTCTCAGAGTTACAGGCACTCATGGCTGTGGAACCTTTTATCATTTTCCATCCAAACAGGGTTTCTCTGAGGACGAACCCAACATTTATGCCTAAGGTAATGTCCAATGTGGCTCTTAACCAAACCATTCATTTGCCTACCTTTTATCCAAACCCACAGAATAAGGGTGAGAGACTCTTGCATTCTTTGGACATACACAGACAGCTACGCTTCTACTTGAACAGAACTAAAGCTTTCAGAAAGACTGAGCAACTCTTAGTAGCATATGCTGCAGGATCACAAGGAAAGGCTATCTCAAAGCAGACTATTTCAAAATGGATAGGATAGGCCACTGCATTCATCTCTGCTATTCACTACATGGCAAATCAGTGCCTAAGAGCATTAGGCCTCACTCTACCAGAGCAGCAGCTACTTCAGCAGCCTTCATCAGAGGAGTACCAACCAAAGACATTTTAGAGGCTGCAACTTGGAGTTCAGTGCACACTTTTACCAAGCACTACCACTTACCTCTCTATTCTAAATCCAGAGCAGGCTTTGCCACTGCAGTCCTGCAGGGCCTTATAGCCTCTCCTAATCCTATTCAGACCCAGCCACCCTACCTCAGCTTTGGGATTCAACCCAAGTGTAATGACTGCAACAGTGAAACACGATGAACATAGTACAGTTGTGTACCTACCATAAATGTAGATGTTCGAGTGTATTCACTGTTGCAGTCCAGGTTACCCACCCACCATCCCCCTTTTTTCTTTGCTGGGACTTATCTGTACTTCTCTATCCTATACAACTTATGTGGTATATTTGCTTGTAGATGAAGGAAATGCTTATTTTTGTGCATGCATACTTATTGGCATCATTTTCAGCCTACCAATTTGGGGGCACCTGACATCTGGGGCAAGAAAAACTGAAGAAAATGGCGTCTGCTGCATCTTTTATACCCCTGGCGCACTGACGTCAGGGAATAGGCGACAGCAACCCGACAACGGACCTAGACTTTGGAATTCTGGCCGACTGCGGGTAGCCTGCCAGCAGGATAACCCAAGTGTAATGACTGCAACAGTGAATACACTCGAACATCTACATTTATGGTAGGTACACAACTGTACTTTCTCTGTTTCATTCATCCCATTTTCAGTTCTCTACTTTACCCTTCAGATTTACAACTGTCCTAAAGGTTTTCACAAAGTGCCATGGAGGAGTCACTGCATTTTGCAGAATCGAGAGAATACAAATATTTCCTAGACAATTTTCTCATCCAGGCCTTCTCCAAAGATACCTTACTTATACTTCAGTTATGCAGTCTTGCTTCTGGAAAGACTAGGCTTCACCCTCAACCTCAATAAGTCTTCTATGATCCCCTCTCATCTTTTTGGGGTGTAGGCTGAACACTGTCAATGGCAGCCTTTCTCCCCCTGGAGAAAATCCTATTCCTGTTCATCTACTTTCAGTCCCTGCTTCCCCTGAGTTTGACTTCAGCATAAGAAATCCAAAGAAAACTAGTCATGCTGATGGAGCAGAGGATAAAGGCTGTAAGCTGTAGTTCCTGTGGTACAAGGTTTAATTCCCCCAACCGTCATTTGCATATGTGACCTTGAGCAATTCACTTAACCAGATATTGCTCCTGGGTCACCCCTGAAAAGGGAGTGTGTGTCCAGTGGACCTACCTGGTTAACAAATAAGTAGTATTACATGGCAGCCCCAATACCTGTGGCGCCCTCTGCCAGACTACACATGAGAAAGATTTAGTAGTATTTGAAGTCCCTTTGTTTTCAGGATTGCCAGATTCCTTTCTTACTCTTTCTGAAGAAAGAGTTGCAGTGGCTGATTTCTCACATCCAACTCAATCCAGGACTACCATTCTGCCCACCCTCTCCCTCTGAGGACATCCACACAGATTTATCGGATCTGGCTTGGAATGCATGAACGGGCCCCACAATTGTTCAAGGCCATTGGTTACCCAAGGAGATAAGGGAACACATCAGTGTCAAGGAAATGAAGGCCCCTATCCAAGTTCTTCAGGTGTTGTCACACTTCTGGAGACCAGGCCCTCTCAGGATTTTCACAGATAGCACTAAAGTCATGTGGAACAACAAAGAGGGGAAGATCAAGTCCTGTCAGCTGTGCAGGCTAGCTCTGATGGCATGACCAGCTAATAAAAGCAAATCTGTCCCTACAGGCCATTAACACTCTCACCAGATTAACAAAGCAGTTCACAAACAGGTGTGAACAGGAAGGGTCTTCTTAGACATAGTCAACAAATGGGATCCCTCAATTAGACATGTTTGTTTCCTCTCAGAACAGACATATCAAGCTGTTTTGCTCCAGGATCTTTTGTTATCAGACCTGGAGGGCAGATGCCATGCCCTTCATTGGGAAAAAAAGTTCCTCTATGCCTTCCCCCAACCCCTAATTCCAAATGTCCACCTGGTGATCCAAAGGGACAAACCAAAAGTCTTGCTTGTGACTTCTTTTTGGCCCAGGCCACATGACTTCCTTCTATCTAGCCAGGGACCATCACTACAAGTTACCCCACAAAGTGGACTTGCTCATACATAAAAGGGCTCTCTGATACATCCCAACCTGCATGCTTTCAATCTGACACTCTGGGTGATAGAATTTTTATCCTTTTGAGACACTAGATTTTGGAGAACATGCTCCAGGAGACAAGAACCTACAGCTATAAAATCTTACATCTCTTTAGTGGAAAATATTTTCCATCTGTTGCCGTAAGAAGAATGAGTCCTTTCAGGTGGAGATTTTGCTTATTCTGTCTTTTTTGTATGCGTTACTAAAAAGTGGATTAGCCTGTTCCTTCACCGAAGCACACATCAGCTGTCTCTGCCTGCATACCTGTAAATCCCCCACTTCTTTTTAGAACTGAAGTAAATTTTTAAAAGGCACCCATCACCTAAAACCACACAGGAAGCCTGTTCCACCTCCCCTGGGATCTGAACTTTGTTCTGGGAAAACTTCATATTTGAACCAGAACCAGCAGCCATTCCCACCTTGAAACAGTTCTGCTGGTTGTGGTCATCTCTGCCAGAAGAGTTTCAGACCTTCATGTCTTTATGGCAGTACCCCCTTCCTTTTCATCTATAAGGATAGGGACTCCTTAAAGGTTAAACTCCTCTTTTTAGCCAAATGTAGTAAACAACCTGTCCTCGGCCAAACCATCCAGTTGTCTGTCTTTTTTCTTAAGCCAAAACAAGGTAGAAATTCATTTCTTTGATGTGCACAGACAGTTAAGATTCTACTTGGACAGGCCAAAACCTTTCAGGAAAACAGATCAGCTTTTTGTTTCCTTCCAGGGAGGTAAGTTGGACAGTCTTCTCTCCAAACGGATGTCTACAGCTGGGTTTCTAAGGCCATCTCATTTTGTTACTCATTGCATGGCAAATCACTGTCCTCAACTGTGAAGACACTCTCCATCAAAGTAGTCTGTTCTTCATCTGGAATCTTCTTCAAAGGCATTGACTCCAGATCTGTTTTGGAGGCTGGCACCTGGTCATCAGTTCACACTTTTACAAGACACTACAGTGTAGATGGAATTTCCAGATCTAGAACTGCTTTTGCTAGATTGGGCCTTTTAGGACTAATAGACAGCTTCCCAGTCTCTGGCCCATCCACCCATTGCAAGCTTTGGGAATCCTCATCAGTATTGGAGTACTATGTGACCAAAGGAGGGACACAGAACAGTTGTCCAAGGACTTGCTATAATAGTAGATGCTTTACTGATCACTGTTGCAGTATTGTATTCCTCCCTTCAACCCCCACCTTTGCTCTCTCTTTACCTTTATGCATTGTAAGGTGGAATAGTTAGATGCTCTTCGTGTTTCAGAGTCATCACATTTGGGTTATCTGCTTGCAGTAGTCCTCAGTCTGCCTGATTAACAAAGTCTTGGGTCCTGCGTTGGTTACTGTCTCAGTCTTTCTTGCTGTGCGGTGCCTGAAGCAGAAGCAGTTCGCAAGTGCCGGTCGGCCGACTCCTGAAATTTTCGTTTTCGAGTTTCAGAACAGAAGTCTTCAACAAAGCTAAGTACCCCGTTGGGGAAATTTTTTCTTGCTCTAAACCGATGTCAGTAAAACTTAATAATTGTATTTCTTGTAGAAAGCAAATACCTCATAAACATTTTCATTCGTACTGCATTCCTTGCTTAGGCCCTGAGCATGTCGTACCTCGCTGTCGGTTTTGTGCCTTATTTAAACAACAAACTATTCGTCATTGGTTTATTTACGCTTCTAAATATTTTGGTTCTCGGTTCAATTATCCAGATATGGCTTCGGTAAGCCCCCCGACTACCGACATTCCGAAAAAACGCAAAGATAAAGACAGAGACAGACTGCATAGGTCCAAAGCTGCCGACGACGATTCTGCTAAGCTAGTCGCAGTTCACTGGTACTCAGGAGCTTTCGCAGCCCCTGATACCCGCTACTTCAGATTCGCAGGCCTCTACTAAGACCCATTCGGAGTCAGGTATGCCGTGAGATGCTTCAACTATGAAGTCTGCAGATGTCTCTACCTTGGAAGGGTCTAAAGACGCTGTGCAGGCACCGACTTCTGAGGGTGTACTCAGGCCTACTGACTTACATATTAAACCAACGCCATCTTCTTCTTCAAAGCCTAAAACTTGATCCATGCCTAGAAAACGGACGCCCAGACCGCATGGTCAGGCCTCTATGCCTAAAAATTAAATGATAAGAATGGTTGAAGACCTTATTATTTTAATCAGGGGAAGCCACCCTTCCCCCTCTAAGAGACCTAGGACTGAGTTTGCTTATGATTTTTCTGATCAGGACTCTGTAATTTCTGTTTCCTCTGATGACCAGGATTTACCCTTATCTACCTATGAGGATTCTGATGCAAAGGACTCTATTCCCTCTGCTTCCCCTCCAGAGGATTTCTCTTTGGTGAGCATTTTCGCTGGGAAAGCCAGGATTATTCTGACTCTAAAAAGAGGCTTAGGGATTTCTTACTCCTGCCCCAACAGAGGCCTTTAGCTATACCCCCTGTACTGGACATTGTTGATGATGCCTTTTTGGAATCTAGCTTGGCCCCCGACTCTTTACCTGCTACTCCCAGAAAACCTGATAGATATTACAGGGTTCCTGACAATCACAAGTTCCTCTTTAAAAATCCTACTGCGGATCCTGAGACCATTTCACAGGGACCCAAGGGCATTAAGGCTACTACCCCCAAAAATCCTACCCCCTGTGATAGAGATTCCAGGGCGCTGGATAGATGGGGTAAGAAGGTATACACTTCTGAAACCTTGGCCATTAGGGCCTTAAACTGCCAGTTTCATATGTTAAAGTATCAGCAGCATATTATTGAATTGCTTAAACAGAAAATGCTGTTGATTCCTGGCTGTGCTGAAAGTAAAGATTTACAGGATTTAATGCATTCTCCTGAAAAAGTTGAAAAACATACTTTGCAATGTGGTTTTGATTCAATAGAGGCATCTTGGAGGGCTGCTGTCACTGGGTCTATACTTAGAAGGCATGCTTGGCTTAAGGAGCAATGTTTGCCAGATCATGCTAAAGCTAAATTGCTGGATGCTCCCCTTAAACCAAGACCGCCTGTTTGGCAACAAAGCAGAAGTACTTAAAAAGATGGAGGAAAAAGCTAAATCTATGCAAACTGTTAAAGATTTCCTGCAAGTACAGCCTCCCAGATTTAGTAGGCATTGGCCCACTAAAAATTGGTCCTTTCCTGCCTCTTCCAGGCCTTCTCGGTCAAAACACAGAACCAGCAGAACTCCCAGGTGTCAGTCACAAGGTACTCACAGGACTAAACAGTGGGGGGCTCCCACTTCCAAAGCAGGGAGTGGTAAGACTTCCCCCTATGGTAAACTGTCTCAATGACTTAACTTTAAATCTTCCAAGCCCTGCACAACTGACTGTTCCTTTAGGGGAAAAAGATTGCCCGGCAGGCAGAAAATTGGGAACTCATTACCCAGGACAAATGGGTTTTAAATATAGTTTCCCAAGGATACAGATTCCACTTTCACTCTTTACCAACCCCAAATGGTTGGCCAGATCTACCCCCAAATCAGTGGGCAGAGGCTCAAAAGCAAATTCTTTCTCTCTTAAGCATCAGGGCTATTCAACCTGTTCCAGAAGAGGAAAGGGGACAAGGTTTCTACTCAAGACTTTTCTTGGTGCCCAGAAAAGACAACTTCTGGCATCCTATCCTGGACCTCTTTATCCTAAACACATTTTTGGTGGTCCCAAAATTCAAGATGTTAACTCTTCACCAGCTGCTTCCTATGCTAGGCAAGGATGCCTGGTTGGCAACACTGGATTTAAAGGAAGCCTACCTGCACATCCCAATAAGGGAATCTTGCAGAAGATACCTACGCTTCAAAGCAGGCTACATGCACTATCAGTTCTCTGCATTGCCCTTTGGCTTATCTACTGCGCCCAGGGTATTCACAAAGTGCCTAGCTCCAGTCATTGCATTTTGCAGGCAAATAAATATCCAAATATATCCATACCTGGACGATTGTCTAATTCAGGCAGAAGGCCAGGACATACTATTGAATCATCTGGTGTTTGTACAGAAATTGCTAACTTCTCTGGGTTACATCATAAATGAAAATAAATCACATCTTGTACCCTGCAAACAAATTGTATTTCTGGGAGCAAGCTTGAACACAACTTCCCAGATGGCCTTTCTCACGCCAGAAAAACAAGTTCATTTGACAGCCTACTTCAAACTACTGGCCACAAAGACCTAGCTATCTGCAAGGAAAATACTGCAAGCCCTGGGGTCATGGCCTCCTGCATTCTCCTAATTCCATATGTAAGACTGCATATAAGAAAACTACAATGGTATCTAAAAAGCCTATGGTGTCAACATTCTCAAGATCTAGAAGCAATGATTTCTATCATACCTTGTCTACAGATAGAGTTCCTTTGGTGGGCAGAGGCCTGTCACCAAAACAAAGGACTGCCATTCGCTCTACCCTCTGCTGCCCAAACCCTAACAACAGATGCATCAGACTATGCATGGGGACTCACTTGGCAGAGAAGTGCATTCAGGGCAAATGGAACCAAAGTCAAATGCACCTGCATATCAATCAAAAAGAAATGTTAGCTGTACAGAATGCTCTGACAGCCTTCAAGGACCACATTCTTCCAGGGTAATTAATGGTAATGATGGACAACACCACTGTTATGTGGTACATAAACAAGCAGGGGGGAACCCACTCATACCCTCTCTGCAGACTAGCCATGGCTTGAGCTACCAAGTGCAACTACAGGCTCAATTCCTGCCAGGAAAGCTAAATACACTGGCAGATGAACTAAGCAGAAATCTCATGGACCCACACGAGTGGAAACTGGAACCAAAGATATTCAACATGTTGAGGGAAAAAATGGGGGAGCCCAGATATAGACCTGTTTGCCTCCCCCTAGAACTACCAATTGGAAAAATTCTGCACAAACAAGCTTGGAAAGTGGATGCCCTGTCCTTCACCTGGAAAAAACTATCAGTTTACGCCTTTCCCCCTCTGCCTCTCCCCTCCAAGGTACTACTAAAGATCAAACAGGACAAACCAAGGACAATACTAATTGCACCAGACTGGCCATGCCTACACTGGTACCCCCTTTTGTGCAGTGTATCACTGCTGGCACCATGGCACCTGCCTTGGACCCCTGCTCTGCTGTCCCAGCAGGAGGGCCAGATTCTGCACCTACAGCTTCAAACCCTGAACATGGCAGCCTGGCTAAATTACCTGATCTCTCCGTTACCATCCCCTCAGTAAGCAAGTGTTGGATGTCATTCTGGAAGCAAGGAGGCCTACTACTAGAAAATCCTATGCTAAAAATGGAAAGATTCTTTTCCTGGAGTCAAACTCAGGGGATGGGCACAGCAGCAACCAATTTACCTCAGATTCTTCAATACTTAACTGAGATGCTGCACAAGGGCCTTTCCTTTTCCTCCATAAAATTCATGCCTCAGCCATTTCAGCTCATTACAACACAGTACCCACCGCTCTTCTCTCATCCACTGCTGAAGCAGTTCCTCAGAGGTGCCAAAAACTAAAGATCACCCAGGAGAGCCCCTACTCCAGCCTGGGACCTTAACTTTGTATTGGAAAAACTCACTCTACCTCCTTATGAGCCAGCTGCAAATGCAGAGTTGAAATTCCTTTCTTGGAAAACAGCCTTCCTTTTATCCATCACTTCAGCAAGAAGGGTGTCTGAAATACAGGCCCTCATGGCAGTGGAGCCTTTCATCATTTTTCATGTGGACAGGGTGTCCCTCAGGACCAATCCCTCCTTCATGCCCAAGGTGGTATCCAGTGTGGCCCTTAATCAGTCCATTCATTTGCCAACCTTCTTTTCTAATCCACAGAACAAAGTGGAATGAATACTGCACTCCTTAGATGTGCACAGACAACTTAGGTTTTATTTGGACAGGACTAAACCTCTCAGGAAATCTGGACAACTGCTGGTTGCATTTGCTGCAGGGGCAGAGGGGAAGGCCATTTCAAAGCAAACCATTTCTAAATGCATGGGCCATTGTATTCATTTCTGCTATAAACACCATGGAAAACCTACCCCACAGGGGATTAAGCCACATTCAACCAGGGCTGCATCTGCCTCTACAGCCTTTCTCAGAGGTGTCCCTACCAGGAACATCCTAGAATGTGCTACCTGGAGTTCTGTACATACCTTCACCAAGCATTACCATTTGCAATTTTTTTCTAAATCCAGAGCTGGCTTTGCCACTGCAGTCTTGCAGGGCCTTATAGCTGGTCCTAATGCTATCTAATTTCCTCCTCCCATCCTTAGCTTTGGGGAATCTACGCAAATGTGATGACTGCAACAGTGAAACACAAAGAACATAGTACAGTTGTGTACACTTACCATAAATGTAGATGTTCGAGTGTATTCACTGTTGCAGTCCTATTACACTCCCTCCAGCCCCCTGACTTCTATTAGCTATACCCCTATTCTTGCTTTCCATGCTTAATATACCCCTGACTACCTGACGTCATGGAAAATGAGACCGCAACCGATGCAGGACCCAAGACTTTGTTAATCAGGCCGACTGAGGGTTACTGCAAGCAGATAACCCAAATGTGATGACTGCAACAGTGAATACACTCTAACATCTACATTTATGGTAAGTGTACACTGTACTGTTTTTTCCTTCTTCCTAGATGGACTACTACTATATTTATTCTCAGGCTCTTCCAGAATCTTCTGGCCCTAGATAGTCTGAAGATCTTATGCTAATATGTCTGCAAGCTGAGGTCATACCCTAAACATATGGTGCATCAGGAAGGTTTTGGCTTTGGTACAACAGCAGACATCAAATTACCTTGGGCAGGATAACCAATCAGCATTGAAGCCTTGTTTTACCAGTGTTAATTGCTGGTGTTATCAGCCAGGAGGCTACAGATATAGTCACTTTCCACATTTATCTCCATTCTTTGCCAAATGCTGCTGTCAAGTCTAACATTAACAAGTATATTCATTTTTCTTCACAGTGCTTCATTTAAGGGAGGTGTACTCTTCCCTATATGGAAGTGCACCATTAAATTAATTTCTCTGTTGTGTATATTGTCCGTTGACAAAAATAACTCGTTGTTTTCTTCAATTAATAAATAAAATGTAGGTAAAAGTATCAGAGGTCAGTTTAGCCAGATGGCTTACTGACCACAGTTACTTTTGTTATATTTAGTAAGTTTTTTTTTTTTTTTAATTCTAGAGTGTTATTCTGCCAGAGCAGCTGCATCATATTTACCTTTTT
Source organism: Protopterus annectens (assembly GCF_019279795.1). Classification (NCBI taxonomy): domain Eukaryota; kingdom Metazoa; phylum Chordata; order Ceratodontiformes; family Protopteridae; genus Protopterus; species Protopterus annectens. The sequence goes on from NC_056750.1 coordinate 422,943,123, forward strand.
TCTGAAATGTAACGTAATATTTAAGTGGCAACTTTGTTTTCCCTCAATACCTCCACATTGCATTGTAAGGTGTATGTGACTCTTGGCCGCATGGCTTCCTTTGGGGCCACAGGCAGACTGCCATTCACTTATGGATGAAGAGCAGTGGCACTGAGGTCTTCCTTTTCTCTCTCTCTCCACCTTCTGATTTGACTGTCATTTACCTAAGACGGGTTAATTCAAACCATGATATCTCCCCAGGGTACAAAATTCCCTTCCAGGGTTCTCCATGCTTCCAGTAATTTCCTTTGTCCAATATTACACCCATTAGAAACATGCTGCAAGAACAGCTTATGAGCTTTCTACAAAAGAGAGCCATGTAGGAGCTCGCAGTAGGTTATAAAGGGCCAGAAAATTAGTCTGTATTCATTTTAATGGCAGAGAAAACAAAGGACTTCTGGCCATACAGGATTTTAGTGTCTGAAGCACATATTCAATAAAGAAACCGACTGATAGGTCATAGCACAGTTCCTCCTTCCATGATTATTTGAAGAAGATTGGCTGTATTGTTTGGACCTTCAGGTTGCCTACTTTCATATCAAAGTTAGCCAAAATGCAAGAGGTTTCTCAGCTTTCAAGGTAGAGTTAATTTCCACCAATTCAACACACTCTTATTTTGACATACCTCAGCCTCTCCACCCCCACATGTTGTTCAGGTGCATATCAGTAGTAGCGGCAAGTCAAAAGCTGTAGGAAGGCAAGATCTTCTCTGAAATGGATGACTAACTCCTATGTGCTCCCCTTCAAATCCTGGTTTAATTCAAGTCTGCTGAAACTGTTCCTACCTTTGGGAATAACAGTGAATATTGAGAAACCTGAGTTAGATCCAGTCCAGCTGCTAACCCTTGTTGGCTGCATTCGTAGACACGCATGCATAGTGTCTTTATTTTGGTTGGAGAGATTGCATCCTCTCCTGATATCGGTTCTGAAATCACACTTATTGCCTGGTGACCTTTGTGACAAGACCATAGGACTCATGGAAAATTCTATCTTTATTTTACTCAGTACAGATATCCCATGAGATTACTGTGGATAACCACAAGAGTCCTGTGATCTCAAAGTCAGACCCTCTCTGCTGCATGATGTGAATAGTCACAGCATGCGAAAATAATAATAAAAAAAATAAATAAATAAAAATTAGACTACTGGCTGCATCCTCCCAAACTTATGGGTCATTCCATTCTAGAGTCACACTCCCTTAGTGGCAGTCACCATGGCTGCACAAAATGTAGTGTGAGGGGCAATATAAGAACATACTGCCCCTCAGGAGGCAAATTTACACATCAAAATAGGGATTAGGGTTATCTTTTTGATCCTTGAAGCACTTCAACAACAAAATGGTAGTGGTATGTTGTATAAACAAGGGGTAACCTGCTCCTAATCCATGTGTCAAGCCTGATGGGTTCTAGAATGCACTGAGTCATCCACCTTCTTCTTGTCAGTCACATTCCAAGAAAGTTATTTAACATGTGCACATAGGCTTAGCCATTCTCTGTAGATGCTTTACAAGTAGTTCTTGAGTAACTCGGTGACATTGAAGGTTTCTGTCAATGGGGACAAGCCTTTCTGCATCATCAAACAGCACCCAAGTGCAGCAGCTTCTGCTTCCTAATCTTCTACCTGGGAACACCCCAGGAATGCACCGATCCAGAAATGACCGCATGGATGACTTCATGCCTTTTTTTTAAACAAGAAACATCTTTATTAAATTATCAGTTATGACATAGGCAATCGTACATTTATATAAATGAAAACAAACTATATTGGCATAATTTTAGTTGGAAGCATTATAACTCACAAACCATATTGCATAATTTTACTTGCAAATGTTGTATATCTCTTATAACCTACCCAGGTCCTTTTCAGTCAAACATTACATAGCTCATTCAAATCCTGCCTTCTTTTAAGCCTCATACCTCCCGTGTGTATTGTTCTCACAATTCCGATTTTTTTCCTATGTAATTTGCCCCTACCTTTCTCTAAAGATACCATTTCCAGTTGTTTTATATCTGTTATTATATTCACTACCTCTAGTACAATTGGTTTAGACTTTGATTTCCATTTTCTAGTAATTGTTTTTTTTTGGCAGCCACCATAATTAGACTCAGTAATGCCTTACTATGTCTAGACAATTCCAATTCTGTATCATAGCTCAGAAAAATAATTTCCCTAGATACACAGATTTGCTCACCCAGTATCGCTGACAGAGTAGTCTGCAGGGAGTATTTAAAGTCTGCCTACTCATTACACGCCCAGAAAATATGTTCCCAATTACCTCTTTCTTCCCCATCACACCTCCAGCATGTGTTGTCTACCCGAGGAAAAATTCTCTGGAGTCTGGTCGGGGTATAAAAATACCCATGTAAAGGTCTCATCTAGATTTTGTTGCATATTTGGGAGACATATATATATATATATATATATATATATATATATATATGGTTCTAGGTCATAAGATCGACAGCCACTTTCACCGACAACAGAAACATCGACACCACATTACCGACAAACCATAAACACGACACCTCACATGCCCGACAAACAAGTAACCGACGGTCCACAAACACGAAACCCCATACACTGCACACACCACAGTAACAACAATCAACTAACAAAACACATCCCCTTATCCAAAAACCACACACAGAACACAAGCACACCAAAATCCTCACAAACCCACACTAAACCTCACACACACAACTATGTACAACCCTAACCCAAACCCTTACCCTAAGGTCCGTCACTATCGCACACTCAGCTAACCGCCCTAACCCTAGCTCACTTAACCGCCCTAACCCAAAAATACCACTACACACTTACCTAACCCGCCTAACCCTAACTCACTTAACCCGCCCCTAACCCAAAAATACCACTACCGCACTTACCTAACCAGCTCTAACCCTAACTCACTTAACCGCCTAACCCAAAAATACCACTACCGCACACTTACCTAACCCGCGCCCTAACCCTAACTCACTTAACCCACCCCTATCCCCACAGACTGTCACTATCCATACTTACCTTACTCGCACCCTAACGTCAGTCACCACCGCATACTCACAGAGCCTTCTTTCCAACTCACTATCCCTGGCGTCGGCATGTTCATCCGTAGCGTCGGTCTTCCGAGTGTCGATCATCTGGCGCCCGCTAATCCGTTGTCGGTTATATCGGCTGTCGATCTTCTAACCTAGACCCATATATATATATATATATATATATATATATCCCCATGTTTCTTTATGAATTGCTTATCCAGTCTGTCTTCCCAATCCTTTCTAACCTCCGCTGATTCATTCTTAGCAGGCAGTATTTTACATGCCATTCCTTTTTAACAGCAGCTTCTTTTCTAGATTCTATTAAAACTCTACCAGCACTGATCTTTCATTTAGGACCCCCCTTATTTTTTTCTCTTTGCATCAATCTGATATCAATCCTTGATAGGGAAGGGAATATCTAACTTGCAGTCTAAACAAATTCTTGGACTCTTCCTATTCTATTACTTAGCCCTCTCTAGTTATTTGCTACCAATACTTAGGTTCCTTTGCCAGTTTTCTGCAATAAATTCTAACCCTCTCTTGCCTATTGTCTGTATCCACAATTGCAGTCATCCCTATCTGCAGAATCTCCTTTCCCATGTTGGTTTAGTTCTTAGAATACTTTCTACTACTTTATGAATATAATGTTCTGCATGATTGTTATTCTCCTTAAGGATTTGCATCCAAAATCCCAGTCTCCCCTTGTTTCTTGACCTTCTCAGCTTCATCATCATCCCTTTCCACTTTGAATTATAGGTTTCTGCTTGTGCTATGTGTAAAGCCTTAACTTTGTAGCTCTGAAATACCCCTTCAAATCAAGCAATCCCAAACAGCATTGTTCAATTGGAAGAATTATCGTATCCCACTTAACTCTTACTGTCTTCCCCACCCCAATAAAATCCTTCAGCTCTTTATTAATTGCTATCCACAAATTCTCCCCTGGTTGATAAAAGTATGCCTGACCTTTGTATAAGACTAAAGGAACTAAAAACATTTTAACTGCTTGTATCTTACTATCCATATTCATAAATAGAGCTTCCAGTTTCTCAGTTTTTGTATTATCTTTTGTTTAGTCTTTCTCTACATGTCCTTAGCCGCCATACCAGAATAATTTTTAATCCATATTTTAAGTACTTAATTTTATGTCCCCATAAATATGGATATTGCTGAACCAATTCATGTGTGGGTACATAATTTACCACTATTGCCTTTGTTTTAGCTTAACTGATTTTGTATCCCAAAAAGATTTGAAACCATCTCAAAATGTTCCAAAACACTGAAATGTAATTTTCTGATTTTTATCAGGTATAAAATAATATAATCTGCAAATAGAGCCAGCGTTGCCTGACTACCATACCAGTTATATCCTTGAATTTCTGAGTCCCTTATTTTATTTGCCAGTGGTTCTAAATATAATGCAAATAAAGAGGAAAGAGGACACCCTTGCCTGGTTCCTCTGCTCAAGCAGAAATTATCAGAGAGGAACCCACCCACTTTCATTTTCATACCCAAAATATTTCTTATACCTCTACAGGATCTCTTGTCATCTTCATTTGTTATAGACTCCCTAAGCTTGGTGACAGCCCTTTCCACTTTCTGTTGCCTGAGTCATTGTGCTAAAAAGTGTTTGTTCTAGAGTTATCAAAAAACAGTTGCTTAAGAGCAGTCTTTCTAAACTCATGCATATTATCAAGGTAATCCCTTAATTTTTGTTTAGCATTCTATAGTTTCTCCTCTTATTTGTTTTGTGAGATTCCCCCTATTCTGCTATATTTTGATGGGTCCCCTACAGAAGACGGACAGCTCACATCGCCGACACCAAAAGCCCGACACACGAAATACCAACAATGGGGAAAAGGTAAGTCTCCATAGTGCGGAATGGAAATATTTCCATTCCTGCACTGTAGTGCGATCTCGGAGTTGGTACATTAAAGTTACGGGGAGTGTGGGGGGCAGAGCTCCCCATGGGGGGGGTGCAGGGGGGCTTAGCCCTCCTGCTAGCAGAAAAATGAAAATGTTATTTTCCTTTTTTCTGCAGTAGTGCTGTTGTGGGTATTTCGTGTGTTGGGCTTTTGATGTCAGCGATGTGGATGTCAGTGTTGTGAGCTGTCAGTCTTCTATAGAGGCTCCATTTTGACATATGTCAGTCCCTCTAAATAATTCTTGTTACTTATTAACCATATCTCTTTTTCTTTCATTTCCACCCTATTTTTAAACTCCACTTTAATTTTATTTCACTCGCTAGCTATATTTTCAAAAGAAATTTCTCTCTCTTCTCTAAAAGCTCCTGAATGATTTCCACTATCCATTCCTTAAATTCCTCTCTTTTCAACAGATAGGTGGGAAAATGCCAGTGTCTCATTTTTATTTCATTATTCTGTGTTTTTATTGTAGTTGTCATTGGTGCATTATCTGAAATAGTTATGGGATGCATATAAAGACTGTCAATTAAATGCATATGTTCCTGTGAAATATAAATTCTATCTAGCCTAGCCCAGTTTCTTGGGTATCTTGGGGAAATAACATGTAAATTCACTCCAAACTCCTAGTACTGAATTAACATCTTCCATACCAAATATTTTCAGATATTTCATCAAACTCTGCCCTCCTTTGTTATATTTTCCCTTCTCGGCCCCCCAGACACATCTTCACTGCAGCAAATCAAATTCCAACCCCCAGCTATAAGTAATATTCCTTGCTGAAAGCTAATTATTTCTCCCAGAAATTTCTTAAGCTCCATTATAGCAGTTTTAGGTGGAGCATAAATACAAGACAGTGTAACCCCCTTCCCTTGCCAGTAGCCTCTTAGTACTACAAATCTACCATTGTTATTTTTTTATCCTCTTTTGTCACTATTGCAGCTCCTCTTGCAATTAATATAATTACTCCTCTTTTCCTTTATCTCAGTTATTCCAATGAATAACCGTCATGAAAACCTTTGTCAAATTCACGTCCACTTCTTTCCAAGTCTCTCTCCTGTAGCACAGCTATTTGCACTCAACATTTTTAATATAGTTCACTACTTTTGTTTTATCTGTAAGACCATTGACATGTACATACATTACAGAAGAAATCATTGTGTTAAGGATTTATCATTCCCACCTTTTACATTTAACAGCTTTTATGTTTAACAGCTGTTTTGTTAAATATCTAGTTCTAGCTTTTGTGTTACAATCTGAAGTAGTTGACTTCATTTGTCAGCAACCTTTGGGATTCGGATCCGTCCTCGGATCCAAGCCGGCAATCTTTCACAGCTTAGATCCGAGCTCCTAGCTCCTCCCCTTCACCCATAATCCCCTGCCATTCCTGACTGACCTCAGATCTAGTTTGCAGCGCTTCTGTCAGCAGCTAGATTTTTGAGCTCCTGGTTCGTAGGGTCTTCTAGAGTGTTTTGTGAGAGTTTTTAAAACTTTTTTATTATCCTTAAGTGTACGAGTGTGTTTTTGTGGTTAGGTTTCCCTTTTTTAACTAATACCTTTTAGTTAAACTTACCCTCCCTCCCCTTCGCTGGTGCGTAGCTTCTGTGTGTTTGGGGCCTAACGAGTGTGTTTTTTCTTTAAGATGTCTGAGGCCCCAAAACCCATCTTTTCTAAATGCACCGAGTGTGGCCGTAAGCTCTCCCCAGCGGATGGCCACACTCGGTGTGTTCGGTGCCTTGGGGTTGAACACCTTTCCTCTGGGTGTTCCATCTGCGTGGTGTTCAACCCCAGGGCACTGAAGGACCAGAGGTTGAAGCTGATCCTAGCGGGACTTTTTCCCCCGGATTCGGCTTCTGCCTCCGGTGCTTCTGTGGCCTCCTCCCCAGCTCCGGTGGCGGCCACTCCTGCCTCTCTCCCTCCGGTCGGGACTCAAAACTCCCGCTGCAGCTCCAGAGGAGAGGGAGGCCAGGAAAGAAAAAAGGAGAGAGAAGCACCACAAGCGGCGGGCCAACGCCTCCGCTTCGCCCCCCCCCCCGGCTAAGCGGTCTTCTCCCTCCAGGGCTTCCCGGTCTCCGTGCTTCTCACCGGGCCCCGAGGAGGAGGAGACCCGATCTCCGTCGAGGTCATCGAGGCGGCATTCCTGGCCAGCCTCGGTGGCCATGTCGAGATCAACTCGTAGCCTTTCCGACGCAGATTTGGACTGGATGATGCAAAGGTTTCTCCAGGCCCAACTGCAGATGGGAGTGCTCCTGTCTCCCCCCCCCCTCCGGGGGGGGAGCTCGACACCTTTCTTTGCCTCGATAGCTCCTTCTCCGACCCGCTTCCCGGGTTCGGAGCCTTCAGAGCAGAGCAGCCTTGGAGCCGGAGGTGGGTTGGCGCCGACAGTATCGGGTACTTAGGCGCCAACTCTTCCCTCGAGCCGTGGGCTGAACGTCGGATCCGAGGGAATCAGTGTGCCTTTGGCTCCGTCTAGGTCAGAGCACACTGGTCCGTCGGATCCGATGGCTTCGGCGCCGACCCCGATCCATCCATCGGATCCGAGCGAGGGTTTGCTCTCGGATCCCAGAGAGAGCGGCTCTCCCTCGGCTTTCGATGTGGTGGAGAGGGCTCTGTCGAGTGCTTCCAGGCCCCCGGTCCTTGCTTCGGCTCCGCCTCGCACTCCCTCTCTGTTGGGTCCGGCTTCCATCACCCGGCCCCAGGGACAGCCTGCTTCGATGTCCCAGGTAATTCCCGTGGAACAGGACGTGCTGGTGAGACGTCCTCGGACAGCCCCCCCGAGGACATCCCTCACAAGTGAAAGTGCAAGAGGAGGCACGTGGACTCCCCCGAGTCCTTGACTGATGACACGGATTTGGATGAAAGGGAAGGCTCCCCTAGGTCACCCCCCGAGGATGTCTCCTTCGGAGACATCATGGAAATGCTCAGGATAAGAGGGGGGTGGTCTGCCCCCAAGGCTTCCTCGGACGAATCCGTGTTCCTGGAGGCATTCGAAGCAGGCCCATCTACCTCTTGGGTGTCCCCTCCGCCCGACCCCTTAGTGGACCTTATTACCACTAGGGCATGGAAGGAGGCAGACACTGTTGAGCCAGTCCCCAAATGCCCGAATAAAATCCTTAGTCCACCCCCCAAGAGGTCCCATTGGAGCAAGGGTCCCCCCGTAGATGCCATGTTGGTGGCGGCAGCCACCAAGAGGGAATTATCTCAGGAGAGTCCCTCGGTCCATCCACCGAGCATGGAGTCCCGTTTGATGGACCGTTTAGGGAAGCGAGCTTTTAGTTCAGCGACCTTCTCTGTGAGGTCTCTGAACTACATGGCACATGTTATTCGACTGCAGCAGGACCTTATCAAAGAGTACGCTGCGTCGCCCCCAGAGTCCATGTCGGTGGAGGACAAGCGGTTGTACTCCACTCGGATGGCCACTCTCAGGTCCATATCTAACACCTCTATGCGGCTGTTGTCCCACACCACAGAGGGAGCCACTAGAGCCAGCGGAACAGGCCTCATCATGTGGCGTCAGGCCTGGCTCCGGCATTGCGATTTCGCGGAACCCTTCAAGGCGTCATTTGCGAATGCCCCTTTCGATGGTTCTGCCCTGTTTGGCAAGACCATTCGCGAGACTTTGGTCCAGAGCAAAAAGGACGGGAAGACGTCTGTTGTCGGAGTCTGCTTCTCTGCTCCCCAGAGGTCCTTCTCCAAGAACCAAAAGGGACAGAAGAAGATGTGGTTCCGGAAGTCGCAACGATCCCAGTCTGCTCCGGATCCCCAGTCCTTCCATGGCAGAGGAGGACAGGGTGGACGCCGCCCTAGAGGCAGAGGGGGCCCAAGCAATGGTGGGTCCAGAGAAGCTTTCTCTGACCGGCCCACCCAGCGACTCTGAGGGGTTGTCCGACTGCTTCTCTCTGGAGGCAGTCGGGGGACGTTTTTCGAGGCACCTGGCAGCTTGGGAGTCCATCACGACAGACCACTGGGTGCTTCGCATCATATCCAGAGGATAACAAATTCCCTTTTCTCACACCCCTCACCAACCCAAACGCCTCCCCGACGTTCCACCCGATCAGCGGGAGGCTGCAGCTGTGGAAATTCAGCAGCTCTTAGGAAAAAGAGCCATCCAACACATCCCCCCAGACCAGTTCGGATCGGGTTACTACTCCAGGTTCTTTTTGGTGCCAAAAAAGATGGAGGACCTAAGGCCAATCCTCGATCTCTCCCTTCTGAACCTGTCAGTAACCAAAGAAAAGTTCCGGATGGTCACCCTTCAATCCATTCTCCCCCTGTTGCGGGAGAGCGACTGGATGTGCTCGATAGACCTCAAGGATGCGTATTACCACATTTTGATGGACAAGCAATCCAGGAGGTTTCTCCGCTTCCGGCTAGGAGCCAGTCATTATCAGTTCAGGGTTCATAGGTTCATAGATTAGTACTAAGCTAACTGCCCTTGCGAGCCATTTTAAGCCTAGCCAATTATCCCTTGTGAGACTCAAACCCTGCACCTTGTACTTGCAAGGCAAACACCTTAACCATTAGGCCACCCTCCCAACCCTCCTTCGGTCTCACCTCAGACCCCAGGGTGTTCACCAAGGTATTAGCAGTGATAGCGGCCCACCTGAGGCTTCAGGGAATGCAGGTGTTACCATACCTAGACGACTGGCTCCTGACCACCCCAACAAGGCATCTACTCTGCTCAGCCAGGAATTACTTTCTCCACCTTGTTCCCCGGTTGGGGATCACCGTCAACACGGACAAATCCTTTCTCAACCCGACTCAGGTGATATAGACTTTATCAGGGCCAGATTAGTCACCAACAACTTTCTAGCCTTAACCACCGAATGGCTTCACACCCTAAGGCTTCATGTGCGGACCATTTTACTATCGTCGGCTACCCCGGCGGGATTGGTCCTGAGGGTGCTGGGCTCCATGGCAGCCGCAATTACCCTGCTCCCCATGGCTCGCCTGAACATGAGGGTTTTGCAGTGGACTCTCCAAGTCCAATGGTCCTTCCGTCGATATCCTCTCAGTCACCCCATTCCCCTCAGCAAGGCTTGCAAAAGGGCTCTCGCATGGTGGTTACAATCACCGGACCTCCAAGCGGGATGCCCTTTCTCCATGGCCCCTCCACTAGCCACGGTGACCACGGACGCCTCCCGCCTCGGGTGGGGGGGCATTATGCAGGCAGGACGGTCCAAGGCACGTGGAACGATACAGAGACCTCATTGCATATAAATGTTCTACAGATGAGGGCAGTGCTGTTGTTGTTGCAAGCACTTCAGAGCCTTCTTCCTACAGGAACAGTTGCAGTTCAGTCAGACAACATGTCGGTGGTCTGGTACATCAACAAACAGGGGGGAACCAGGTCCTACCCACTCTGTCGAGAAGCTATGAGAGTGTGAGAATGGGTGATCTTCACCAAACGCTTTCTTATTGCAATGCACATTCCGGGACGGTCCAACATCCTGGCAGACAAACTCAGTCGCACCATACTGTCTCCTTACGAGTGGTCTCTCAATCCCCAGGTAGCAAAGTGGATATTTGCCATATGGGGACAACCCTGTTGCGATCTCTTCACCTCTCCTTCAACACGAAATGCAACAGCTACTTCGCTCTAATTCCCCTCGCCGGGGAATTCCCGAGAGACACTCTGGTGCATGCTTGGCCTCCTGGTCTACTCTATGCTTACCCTCCTCTACCTCTGATGCTGAAGCTCCTACAGAAAGCCAGTCAGTTGGGGAGCAAAATGATCCTCATTGCCCCATTCTGGCCTCATCAAGCTTGGTTCCCTTACCTCTGGTCTCATCTGATGAATCCGCCTTGGATTCTAGATCCCGTTCCGGATCTGATTTCCCACCCCATAGGCCTCCCAGTCCCGAACCTGGACAATCTTAAGCTTACGGCTCCAGTTCCACTCGTAGCTAGGACTCCCGGTATCTCCTCTCCAGTTAAAGCTATCCTAGTAGCAGCACACAAGCTCTCTACTAGGAAAGTCTATAGGAGTAAATGGAAACGTTTCGCTATTTGGGCGGAGCGTCAGAACCTAGACCCTTTCACAGCCGTTGCCCGCCGTCTTGGATTTCCTTTCAGGGCTTTTTCATCAGGGGGCTAGCTGTTCCACAGTCAAAGTTCAACTAGCAGCTATCTCTCATTACCACGTGGGACATGAACTGGGTCCATTGATCACCTCAAAGTTATGTAAGACCTTTCTGAAGGGCACCTTCCTACTCAGACCTCCAATAAAGGAAGTAGTGCCTCCCTGGGATTTGACTTTAGTACTTCAGGCCTTGACAGCTCCCCCCTTTGAACCTGCAGCTTCAGCTGATCTCAAACATTTGTCATGGAAAACAGCATTTCTCGTCGCTATTACTTCAGGTAGGAGGGTTTCTGAACTTCAAGCCCTATGTATAAAACCTCCTTATTTGACCTTCCACAAGGATAGGGTTTACCTCAGGACCAATCCCTCATTCCTTCCTAAGATTGCTTCAGAGGCAAATATTAACCAATCCATTAATCTGCTAGATGTAATGGGATCCTATCTCGCCTACATTCATAACTGATGGGCTCGGAGCCGATCCATCGGCTCCGACTCGGCCAACTAGTACACTAGAACGAAGTCTCTTATTGGCTGGGCTACCCTCTATCCCAGGATGCACCACACCTGCTTCCCCAGATCTCGTTTGCCGCTTTACAAGCTGGACGTGGTCTCGACTTGGCTGGAGCTAAGTGGTCTCTTTTTTTACCTTTTACTGGTCTTTGACCTTGGGGTTTTCTTCAGAAATTAATACAACAGCTGTTTTAACGGCTATTTTGTGTAATTTGGAATTTTTGTGTGTGAGTGATTGATTACTGATACTTCTATTTCGCTGTCGGGCAAGGCCCGTTTAAGTTAGAGGGTATTTGCCCTACTTTTTGAAGTCTGTGTCATTATTTTTCTCCGGGCAAAGCCCGTTTAAGTTAGAGGGCCTTTGCCCGTTGTTGTTGTTGTGTGCTTACTGTGTTTCTCTTGTGAGGTAAATCTCCCTCTGGAGAGCTCGTGCCTTTGTTTTCTCGCGCTCTGCAGTTGGCGCTAAGTTTTTGGTATTAGACACTGCCTTTATTTCCTGACAGATATGTCCAAAGAGCAAAAGTCAGGGTTCAAAAAATGCACTAGGTGCAATTACAAGATGTCTATTACGGACAGTCACTCTATATGTGTGTATTGTTTAGGACCTAAACATTTACAGGAGACATGTAGTGTGTGTCATGCTTTCTCCTCTAGGGTTCTTCAAGAGCGAAAAAATAAATTGATCTTGAAGGGTCTTATTAAGCCCTCTTTTGAGGAAGCCTTGGATTCTCCTACTACCTCTAAAAAGAAAAGGTCGTCTGCTCCGACAAGTCCGTTGGAACCGACTGCTAAGAAGCATAAGTCGACCTCTTCTTCCTCGGCTCCACTGACTTCGGGGCCGAGGGTCGAAGGGTCTGCCTCGATGCCTCTTTCCTCAGCTCCATTAGTTTCGGAACCGCAGGTTGGAGTATCGAGAGGCGAATCACCTCCATCGGTTCCAATGGTTTTGGAGCCAGTGGAGGTGTGCAGCTCAGACTCTTCCCCCTCGGCTCCGAAGAAAGCTCCTTCGGCGCTGATTGGTATTCATGCTGTGGCGGATCCGGCGCCGATAGTGTTGGAGCCTTTTCGGAGCCGGTCCCCTACATTGTCGGAGCCGAGAGGAAAGTCGTCTCGCCCTTTGTCTACCTCCTCTAAATCCTCAAAACAGTCGGATTCGGATTTGGATATGGTTATTCAGAGGCTTTTCCAGTCTCCAGTTTTTGCTCAAATGGTCTCGGCTCCGGCCCAGTTGGCGTCGGAGCCGATCCCCCCTCCGAAACACTCGATTCCTCCTCCAACCTCCTCGGAGCCGTTGGAGTCGGTGATGGTGGAGCAAGGTGGAGCCGTACGGTCGGAACCGAGACCCCTTCGAGGTCTATCGGCACCGACTATGGTTCCTACCCTGTCCTCGGGTTCAGGGTTTGGTACTGGGACTTCCTCAGCCGGGCCCGAGGGGAACACCTTGGGACTGGGTGCCTCGGTACCTAGTCTTCCCCTCGGAGCATCGGCTGCCGGAATCCCTAGTGCCATCGTGGCCTCTAGACCAGTGATCTCCATGGAGTCTGGAGGTCCAGCCTTTGAGGCCATGAGGAGCGCGCTGGCCATGCCCTTGCCGGCTCACCAGGCTTCCACCTCACCGTCCCTAGACCTGGAGACTGGTGCTTCTGCCGTGTTGCAGTCCCCTGGCAGCGGGGCCCCAGGGCCTGAGGATACCCCCATCGGGGGTTCCCTTCTTCCGGGGGGGTCCGTCCGAAACTGCTTCGGACGAGCCCCCACGGAAGAAATTGTGCAAGAGGAAGCACGTGGACTCCCAAGATGAGTCTGTCACATCGGACACTGACCTTGATGACGCGGAAGGGTCCCCTAAATCATCTTCGGATGATGTCTCTTTATCAGATATCCTTGAGATTCTGAGACAGAGAGGAGATTGGCAGGCCAAAACCCCTTCCGCTGAGGAGTCAGTCTTCCTCAAGGCCTTCGGGGCCCAGCCCTCCGCCTCCTGGGTGTCTCCGCCCTTCGATGAACTCCTTGATTTGGTTTCTCGAAGGGCTTGGGAACACCCTGACTCTGTGGAACCGGTGCCTGCGAGACCTAATAAATTTCTTTCAGCCCCCCCCAGAAGGAATTTCTGACTAAAGGTGTTCCCGTAGATGCTATGGTGGTGGCATCTGCCACACAGCAGGACGTGGCAGAGGCTTCAACGTCTATCCACCCTCCTAATAAGGATTCCAGGAGCATGGATAGGTGCAGGCGTACCCTTTCTTCAGCGGCATTTACTTTACGGTCGCTGAATTATTTATGTCATTTTACCAGGCTCCAAAGGGACCTCCTTAAAGAGCTAAGTGACTCCCTCACTGGTAATCTACCTGAGGCGCTAGCCCCCACTGTTGGCGCCCAGATGACTACCTTATTTTCCATCGTAAACTCGTCCATGAGGCTCATTTCGTATGTGGCCGAAGGGGCGAGTAGAGCACCGGGAACAGGCGTTGCCCTCAGGAGACACGCCTGGTTACGCTTGTGTTCATTTGCGGAGGCCTTCAAGTCTTCCTTCGCCGACGCCCCCTTTGATGGGTCATCTTTGTTTGGACCCAAGGTGAAGGACACACTAACTCGGTGCGAGCAGGAGGGCAAGACCTTGACTGCCGTTGGGGCCCGCTTTTCCGCTCCCTCTAGGCCTTACCCCAAGGTCCAGAGAGGAGGGAAAATGTGGTTCAGAAAAACTCAGAGGTCTTTCCCTACTCCACCCAGTGATTCCCCCTCCAGAGTCGGGGGGGATTCAGGAAGACGCCGCCCCAGAGGCGGCAGAGGCCCCCGTAACTCTGGAGACCGCAATTCCTTTTGTGGTTCTTCCTACACTCAGTGTCCCTGAGTTGTTGCCCGACTGTGCAGCTCTGGAGCCAGTCGGGGGTCGTTTTGCGGAACACCCACAAGCTTGGGAAGCTATAACCAGCGATCAGTGGGTGCTCCGAATTATAACCGGAGGCTATCTCATCCCCTTCATCAAGCCCCCCCTTCCCTTAAGGGAAATCCCGGACGTGCCACCCAGTCAGCGGGATCAGGCAGCAATAGAGATTTCAAAGCTGCTAGAAAAAGGAGTCATCCAGCCTGTCCCCACCGACCAGATCGGATCAGGAACTTACTCAAGATTATTTTTGGTGCCAAAAAAGACGGGACTTCAGGCCCATTTTGGACCTCAGTTCATTGAATCGTTTTGTGGAAAAGTCCAAATTCCGAATGGTCACCCTTCAATCCATTCTCCCACTGTTGGAGAAGGATGCATGGATGTGCTCCATAGATCTCCAGGATGCTTACAAACACATTCTGATAGGTCAAGAGTCCAGGAGACACTTACGCTTCCGCCTGGGAGTCAGTCATTTCCAGTTCCGAGCACTGCCCTTTGGTCTCACCACAGCCCCCAGGGTGTTCACCAAGTGTCTGGCAGTGGTGACTGCTCACCTGAGGAGTCTAGGATTCCAAGTGTTTCCTTATCTAGACGACTGGCTCCTTACTGCCACCTCCGAGCATCTACTATTTCAGGCGCTCAAGGCCACGGTCACCTTGGGCCGTTTCTTGGGAATTACGTTCAATTGGCAAAAATCTGTACTACAGCCATCTCAGCGTATTACTTTTATAGGCGCAGAGTTAGATACAAAAAGGATGCGCGCCTTCTTACCGGCAGCAAGATTTCAGGTTTTGCAAAACCAAGTCAGATCCTGTCTCCCCCTATTAAAAGCTCCAGCCCATCTGATCCTACAACTGTTGGGCTGGATGGCATCAACTATACTCCTAGTCCCCTTAGCCAGACTCCACATGTGAATTCTGCAATGGCTTCTGTCGGTTCAATGGTCCTATCAGGAACTCCCCTTGAACCATTTAGTCATGATCACGGAGAGTTGCCGTCGGGATCTGCGTTGGTGGCTCCTCCGATCCAATCTTGACCAGGGGCGACCCTTTATTCCTCAATCCCCCGTTGCCACTGTGACCACGGACGCCTCCCAGGTAGGGTAGGGGGGTCATTACCTGGACAGGTCGGTCCAAGGCACATGGCAACTCTAGGAAGCGCATTTGCATATCAATATCCTGGAGATGAGAGCGGTACTCTTGGTACTACAAGCTCTCCATCACGCTCTCCCGCAAGGTCCGATTGCTATCCTATCCGACAACATGTCGGTGGTTTGGTATATAAACAAGCAAGGTGGAACCAGGTCATACCCACTGTGCAGAGAAGCCATGAGACTTTGGCACTGGGCGGTAGCTACCAACCGCCTTCTAATGGCAACGCACATACCGGGGAAATCCAATGTGATTGCGGACAGATTAAGCAGGACCATTCTGTTACCCCATGAGTGGTCCCTCAACCAAAGAGTGGCTGCGAAAATCTTCGCCAAATGGGGTCTCCCTCGCTGCGACTTGTTTGCCAGCCCCCACAATGCGAAGTGCAGAGAGTTCTTCACTCTGATCCCCTCTCAGGGACAGATTCCCAGGGACGCTCTGACCCACATTTGGCCCCCCGGTCTTCTTTATGCCTTCCCTCCAGTTCCCCTCCTGCCGAGGGTGATACAGAAGGCCATTTACCTGGAGAGCGAAATGATTTTGATTGCCCCGCACTGGCCTCGTCAGGTTTGGTTTCCCTTCCTACAGAGGTATGCGGTAGAAGGTCCATGGTTTTTGGACCCAGTGCCGGACCTGTTGACTCATCAGTCAGGACAGTTTCACCCGTCTCTCAGGTCCTTGAGGTTGGCGGCATGGTTACTCCGCTTCCATCCTTAATCCGAGACAATTCCCTCTCTCTGGAGGTGATCCACATATTGTCTTCTTCTCACAAACCTTCCACTGTCAAACTCTATTCCAGCAAATGGAAAAGGTTTGCCTTCTGGGCTCAGCAACGAGGTATAGACCCCCTTACTGCCCGAGTATCGGAGGTTTTGAATTTCTTGGCCTCTCTTTTTCAATTAGGCTCTTCAGTTTCCACGATTAAGGTTCAACTAGCGGCTATCTCTAATTTTCATGCTTCTTTTGAACCTTCATTAATGTCTCACAAACTTTGTAAGTCTTTCCTTAAAGGAGCATGGCTCCTTAGGCCCCCAATATCTCACCCTGTTCCCCCTTGGGACCTAAATTTGGTTCTTGCTGCCTTAACTGCCCGCCCTTTTGAACCAGCTGCTACCTGCGATTTGAAATTTCTGTCCTGGAAAACTGCCTTTTTAGTGGCCATAACTTCGGCCAGGCGGGTTTCAGAACTTCAAGCTCTTTGTTCTGATCCTCCTTATTTGATATTTCACAAACATAGAGTGTCCCTGAAATTAAATCCCTTCTTTTTACCAAAGGTAGCTTCTTCTTTCTGTATTCAACAGACTCTAGAGCTCCCTGTATTTTTTCCCAAGTTTTCTAATAACGCAGAATATATTCTTCATCAGTTGGACGTCCATAGACAACTGCGTTTTTATTTGAATAGAACCGCTCAGACGCGGAAATCAAATCAACTGTTTGTTTCCTTTGCAATAAACAAATTGGGTCAACCAGTAGCTAAAACCTCCATAGCTAAATGGATTAAAGATTGCATCTCTTTCATTTATTCACAGGCTAACAAAGAGCTTCCCTTTCCAGTCAAGGCTCATTCTACCAGGGCAATGGCTACTTCTGTAGCTTTTCACTCCAAATTATCAATAGATGATATTTGTGCTGCGGCTACCTGGACCTCTCCGCACACTTTCATTTCTCATTACAAACTGGATGTGGTTTCTCGAGGCAGGGCTTCCTTTGGTTCCACAGTTCTCAGGAATGTTTTCCAATGAGCCACTCGGGATTTAGGTGCTAGGGACGCTGTCCCATCAGTTATGAATGTAGGTGAGATAGGATCCCATTACATCTTTTAGTTATGTACTTACCATAACTTCGGATGTATGGGATCCATCTCTCCTACATTCATACGTACCCACCCTCCTTCCCCCTTCCACTGGGATTTAGAGGAAATGTAGTTCCATTTGGAGATCTTCTCTTGAAGAACTTTAGTTGGTTGTAGTAACTACTATTTTTTTTCTGTGTTTGCATGTAAGTATGAAAGCGAACAAACAAGATCTGGGGAAGCAGGTGTGGTGCATCCTGGGATAGAGGGTAGCCCAGCCAATAAGATACTTCGTTCTAGTGTACTAGTTGGCCGAGTCGGAGCCGATGGATCTGCTGCGAGCCCATCAGTTATGAATGTAGGCGAGATGGATCCCATACATCCGAAGTTATGGTAAGTACATAACTAAAAGTTTTCTTTCCTGAATATCAGAACAAAGGAGAATACAAACTACATTCTTTAGATGTGCATAGACAGCTGCATTTTTACATTCATAGAACAGCTAGTCATAGACAATCCGACCAGTTGTTCGTCTCCTTTGCCAAATTTAATTTAGGTAAATCTGTGTCGAAGGTCACCTTGTCGAGGTGGATTTCACAATGCATTCTTTTGGCTTATGAAAGTTCTGGCAGGCCCGCACCTCAGGGAGTCCAAGCCCACTCTACTCGGTCCATGTCTACTTCTGCTGCCTTTCGGGCTAGAGTACCCTTGGATGATATTTGCTCAGCAGCCACTTGGGCTTCATCTCATACCTTCATCAACCATTATAAATTGGATATTATCTCTAGAGGGAGAGCGTCCTTTGGCTCTGCAGTGCTCCGGAACATCCTTCCATGAAGGCCGCCCAAGGTACAGGTAGCTGGGGACTCTGTCCCAAAGGTTGGTGACAAATGAAGTCAACTACTTCAGATTAAGAAGTTATGTACTCACCATAACATTCCATCTGAGTAGGTAGACTTCATTTGTCTGCAACCGTCCCACTCTCCTTCCCCCTGACCTTTGGATGTTTTTTATCCAGAAGTTTTTACTCTGCCCTTTTAAGGAAGGAAGTTAGTTTCCCTTTTCAGCCTTATTGGTTATGGGCAAACTTGATCTGAGGTCAGTCGGGATGGCAGGGGATTATGGGTGAAGGGGAGGAGCTAGGAGCTCAGATCTAAGCTGTGAAAGATTGCCGGCTCAGATCCGAGGTCGGATCCGAATCCCAAAGGTTGCAGACAAATGAAGTCTACCTACTCAGATGGAACGTTATGGTGAGTACATAACTTTTTATTTTATGTTACATGCTTACACTGTTTGGCAGGTTGATCTTTTTATACAGTTGCTTCTTATCATATCCATTTGATCCTATGTCACATCTTAAAAAACTTTTTGTTTTTATTGAAAGCCCTCAAACAAAAACACACCTCAATACCCCCTAAAATGTATTAACTTTATACTAACACACACAAAACTATGTACATATTCAAATACTGAAGTTAAACCCACCTAATAGAAGCAAGCTTCCCAAACTGACAGCCACACTTGTAGACTTAAATTAACCTAAAAGAATATCCATGCCAAGACGAATTGTACAGCCTTCAGCCTTTTCTTTTACTAAATACTGTCTGGTTCTGTCTTATCTTTATAGCTCTCCCAGCTGGGAAAACCCCTGAATGTCTCCTGGCCAGTTTCTTGCTTCCCCCTCCCCAGCCAATCACTCTCCACCAGACTGCAACCAATTTCTCTTTATCAGATTGTCTCCATGAAGACTTGAGAACCAGACAGTCAATTTCTCTCTATCCAATTGTTTCCATGGAGACATGAATGACAGATACAGAATTGCTACTAACCATACATTCATTTGCTAGGAAAAACTCATATTATTCAATATTCTTTTTTTTTTTTCATTTTATTTGTTTTTTTTTTCTTAAAACTTGTTATTACATCAATCTAAGGTATTTAATCCAGCCATCCCCCATGCAACAATGAGAAAAAGCACATTAATTTTTCTTTTGTCATGCTCATTTAACCAGGCTTTTTTTACATTACAGTCATAGTCAGCATTAGGCATAGGCCAACTAGGCGGCCACCTAGGACACCACTCTAGCAGGGGTGTTTTCCCAGTAATCTGGATAGTGTAGCTAGACCAGGATGGGGGCACCGGGTGGTGTGGTGGGGGGTGCTGTGGAGCCCTTTTGCCTAGGGCACCAGTTGACCAAAGCCTGGTCCTGATTACAATGCCTACATTTTTAAAACGGAAAAAGAGAAGGGAGAAAGAAGGGGGAAAAAGCACAGCAGCGCCTATTTACATTCCCCATTACACTTAAAAATAACCACCAATTCTGTTGTTATTGGCTTTGATCTAAGGCTTTAGATTTGGGCAATCCGCACCAGTGGACTCTGCTACAAGTGTTTACGTCAAAAATACAGTGCAGACTGTTTCACACATGCAACCATTGGCCCTGGTTTTTTGTTGACTTCAGCTTCAACTGGAGATGATTTGATTTCCTCTGAGTCCCTTCACTGTTTAACCTTTCTAGAAGCAATATGGAAAAAACAAACAGCATTTCCAAAATCCATCTGGTGTACTTAAGACAGGAATTGTTTCTTCCTCAAACTTGGATATTCCCCTCCGAGGTTAGATAAAGAAGCAAAGCTGCATAAGCAGACACTTGGACTCTATGTTGAAGTCTCCGCCACAGACAGCAGAGATCCCACTGATCCCACACCACCCCCCCCTTGGGTGAACCGAAGTTCACAGAAAGTCTGGAAATTATGAAAGAGAGGAAGGCCCACATACCCAACATCATCATCACAGGAATTTCCTGTATGATACGGCTAGATGGCAGTTCTTATTGTCAGGAAAAAACAAAAGTGTATTATGGCAGCTGTTTTGATGAAATCAGATAAGGTTCTGCAGTCTCCTGTGGATTGAAATTTTGGGGTCTAGAGTCCTGTACAAGATTCTATTGCTAGTGTAGCAGTATTTATAAAGACTTGTACTCCACCTCCACCAAGTTCAGCTGTTCTACCCACAAAATAAACAATCCAAACCAATGGACAGATCTGGAAGGTGGGTTTGGATTTCCTTAGATGTTCATCGTGCATACAGCTGCAGTAATCGCAGATGGGTTTTCAGCCATCAGGCGGTCCCTCGGTCGGCCGAATTCCAAAGTCTTGGTCCGGCGTCGGTGGTCGTCGCATACTCTTCTGACGTCAGGAAGGCCAGAGTATATAAGACACAGCCGATGCCATGTTCTTCAGTCATTTTTGCCGCGCGGTGCCCGAAGCAGAAGCAGTTCGCAAGTGCCGGTCGGCCAGCTCCTGAATTACGAAAATATTTGGAACCGAAGTCTTCATTAAAGCTAAGTACCCCGTTGGGGAAACTTTTCTTGCCTCAGACCGATGTCAGAAAAAGTTAATAATTGTATTTCTTGTGGGAAGCAAATACCGCATAAGGATTTCCATTCCCTTTGCATACCTTGTTTGGGCCCAGACCACGACGTCTCGGGCTGTCGCTTTTGTGCTACCTTCAATAAACGCACTATCAAGCGTCGGGCGGAGTTCGCCCAACACTATTTTGGTAAAGCTTTTGACTATAAAATAAGAAAATGAACGGAGGTTACAAATCACGCCAGCCAAACGGATTCAAAATCTTTTACTCTGTTAGCGCTTTCATGCAAAACATTGCTTGCACTTCTTCAGACAAAGTAAAAATGAAACACATTACATTTTATAATTTCAAGTGCTTAAACCAAGCCCACAATTAATTAAATAATTAATTGATTTACTTAATTAATCATTTAGCAACCATAAAAAACTTGACTTAAAAATACAAACATACATAAAAAGCTGTGTATAAAAGAAATATATGCATATGTATATTTTTATAAATGAATCAATAAATCCTGTAAATCCATTAATTAAACCAACTACTTAACATATACTTATAAAATATAACTCATTTTAAATTATTATTATAAATTTAATTTAAATTTAATCCATTGTATGTATATGATGTTATAATATACTAACCAAATCCATTCTTGTATGTACATACAAATTCAACTATATAGTGTTAAACAATAAAGTAAAATGTTTAATCATTGAAATATTTTCAAGGTTTTGATTATTTATGCATAAAAATATTGCACATTAAGAATTCTGCTACCTCTCTAAAGCTTTAATATTAAGCAAATATTTGATGGAACATGCATCATTAATGCCTGGATAGACATGAGCATTAGTCTTTAGTTGCCAGAGAAGTTCACGTTCTTGTAGTTTTAAGTACCATGGCCCCCCTCTAGGATTCTTGTCTACTTTTTCTACTATATTAAACAGAAAACTATGAGAATCATTATCCATAACATGCTTAGCTAGTGCATTTGTTGAATTTTTTCTAGATATAGCATACAAATGCTCGTAGATTCTGTTTTTTAATAGTCTTTCGGTTTTACCGAAGTAGTAGACAGGACATTCTTTACACTTTGCAAGATACACCACACCCTGGGTCTCGCAGTTATATTTGCCATTAATGTGATATCTAATGCCCCTTATCATAAAGCTGGAACCCATTTGTATAAACTTGCAGTATTTACATCTCCCACACTTAAACATACCCTTATTCATTTTATAGGGTTTAATGGGAAGCTCAAGTAAATTTTTCATAGAAGGAGCTCTTTTATAAACTACGTTCAATTTTGGACCCAGTAAAGAATGTAATTTCCTATCTTGCATTATGAATTCCCAGTTACTTTGTAAAATGCTTCTAACTTGTAAAGAATACAGGTTAAATTGTGTTAAAAAAACAGTATTATAGTTAATATTGCTGTCACTTTGATTCATACTTTCCAGCTCAATATTATCAGTGGTGTTGGCTTGAATTACATTCTCTGTAGCAATGGATACCCCTTTAAATAAAGGCCCAAGTGTTCCTACTTTCCTTTTATTTTTAATTTCCGCAAAAACTGCGTTTAATAATTTGTTGGGATAACCCCTGTTTTCAAACATTTCCCAGAGTTTCCTACATTCCTTCTCAAATCCTTCTTCTGTGGAGCACATTCGAGAAGCTCGAACAAATTGGCCCTTTACCACCCCTTTCTTTTGGTAGTAGGGGTGGCAACTTGTAAAGTGTAAGAAGGAATTGCTATATGTTGGCTTTCTATATATTTTGGTAGCAAAAGCATTTTTTATCATGTCTTTACTAATATTGACGTCAAGAAAATTAATAGACGTCTCTCCAATTTCATAAGTAAATTCAAGAAAAGGAACAAATGAATTCATTTCACTAATAAGCTCGATAACTTTGTCCCTTGCACAATTAGCTATCATTAGGATGTCGTCCTGATAGCGTGTATACCAGACTATGATTTCTTGAAATAAATTATGGGGAAAAAGAAATGTCCGTTCCCAAAAGGCCATTACGGTGTTTGTAAAACTACCGCCAGCTGGAGAACCCATCGCTACTCCTGTTGTTTGTAAATATATATCTGTTCTGAACATGAAATAATTATTTGCCAAAATAATTTCCAAAATGGAAATAATAAGGTCAACTTGCTTCCCTGGGCACTTTTTTTGTATTAAAAATTCACGTGCCCACTCTACTCCTGTTGTGTGAGGAATAACAGTATATAAATTTTTAACATCCGCTGTCACAAATATTAATTCAGTTTGAAAGGGAATTTCGTTGAGACTCCTCAAGACATGCCAGGAATCTTTGCATATCTGGCTTTCAGTCTTGAGGAATTCTTTCAGTTTGTTATCCACCCATTTGGCACAGGGGTAAGTAATGGAATTCCGTCCATCTATTATAGGCCTAAAAGGGGGTTTTTGAATGTTCTTATGTAGTTTTGGAATGCCGAATAGCACAGGTGTAATGGGTGCTGGCATAGAAAAATAATGATATAAATCTAATGTGATACTTCCTTCAATAAACAGCTCACTTAAATAATCTTTAATTCTTTTATAAGCTTGATTGAATTCATTTAATGATACCAATTTGTATTCTTCCCCAGAGAGTACTAAGTGCATTTTCTCTAAGTAGTCATTCTCATACATTAGAATAGCACCCCCACCTTTATCGGGCTTCATTACCCGTATTTCGTGTATTCTAATATGTGTAATTAATTCTTTTTCTTTACATGACAATATCTTGATGCCGATGCAGTTGGGTACCTCACAGCTTTAATTCAACAGCTAACACAATGCGTTGAAGATGTTCTTCATCTCACATTGCTGCAGTCCTAACACTTGGGTAGTCCGCTGTCCTTGGTCGGCCCGAATATCAAAGTATAAGGCTGACGTCGGTCAGGGCGCATTTGACTGACGTCAGGACGTCAGGGTACAAATGCGCATGACCGCCGTCATATCCTCAGTCTTTTTTGCCGCATGGTCCGATGCAGAAGCAGTATTGCAAGTGCTGGTTGGCGTTCTGAGATTTTTCGATTTAGAAGTTTCAGACCGAGTTCAAAGTTGGCTAAGTACCCGTTGGGAATATTTTGGTTTTTTCTTGCCTCAGTCATTTACCGGATGTCAGAAAAAGTTAATAATTGCATTTCTTGTGGGAAACAGATACCGCATAGAGATTATCATACTTTGTGTATTCCTTGCTTAGGGCCTGAGCACGACGTTGTTGGCTGTCGCTCTTGTGCTAGATTTAATAAACGCACTATAAAGAGGAGGTTGGATTGTGCAAGGTTAGTCTTTGGGAAGCGGTGCAACTATAAAATGCCGTCGGATGCTCCGACGCCCGCTTCTTCGAAGAAGCGCAAGGACAAGGCAGTTAGGCCTAGGCTAGAAGAACCTTCTGTACCAGACGCCGGTTCTTTGGAGGTGTCGGTGGAGCCGGTGGCTCCACCGGAGGTTTCTTTGTGTTCCCAGGGTGAGACCTTATTATTGCAGGATGTGGCCTCTCAGGAGACTAGTCAGGCTGAGGGGGCTTCTCATCTTACTATACTCCCCTCCCTTCCCAAGGTGGCTAGGCCCTCTCCTTCTATTTCAAAGGCTTCCCCCAGGGGCAGGCCAGGTTTGGCTTCAGTTGGTGTTACCCCTAGCTCCTCAGGTACTGTGCCCAAGAAGCATATGCTTAAAATGGCAGAAGATTTGATTACTTTGATTAGGGGTTCTATGCCCCCTCCTGATAAGAGACCTAGGGTGGATCCTGGGCTGGGGGGTTTTGAGCAGACTTCAGATGTTTCAGAGTCTTCGGCTGAAGACTTGCAGGAGTACTCTCCTTATTCTGATTCTGATGTGGATGAATCTACTCCTTCTGCTACTCCTCCTGAGGATTTTTCTTTTTCAGAAACTCTTCATTCCATGAGGGAGCATTTTAAGTGGGAGGGTCAGGACTTCTCTGATTCCAGGAAAAGGCTTAGGGAATTTCTGTTTTTACCCCAGCATAGGCCTTTCGCTATACCTCCTGTTTTGGATATAGTGGACGATGTTTTTACAGAAGCTTCTCTTAATCCTGATTCTTTGCCTCCTGCTCCTGTTAAGCTGGATAGGTATTACAGGGTGCCTGAAGCTCATAAGTATCTTTTTAAGAGTCCTAGGGCAGACCCAGAGACTGTTAGCCAGGGGCCTAAAGGTGTGAAGGCTTCTGTTGTTAAGAATCCGGTTCCTGCAGACAAGGAGGCTAGGGCCTTGGATAGATGGGGAAAGAAAGTCTATACTTCTTCCACTCTTGCTGTGAGGGCTCTAAATTGCCAGTTTCGCATGTTGAAATACCAAAATTATCTCCTTTCACTACTGAAGTCTAAGGTTGATGCTCTGGCAGTAGGTATTGATTGTAAGGAGTTGCAAGATTTAGTGCATGTTTCTGAACAGGTGGGTAAGCATTCTTTGCAATGTGGTTTTGATGCTGTACAGGCCTCGTCTAGGGTGGCTGCCACTGGGTCAGTCCTTCGCAGGCACGCCTGGCTGAGGGATCAGAATTTGTCTGAACATGTTAAGACAAGGATTTTAGATGCTCCTTTACAATCTGACGTGTTGTTTGGTCCTCCTGTTGAGACAGTCTTAAAGAAAATGGAAGACAAGGCTAAGTCTATGCAGACTGTTAAAGCTTTTTTGCAGGTCCAGCCTCCAAAGTTTAGTAGAAATTGGCCTACTAAAGGGTGGACGTATCCTTCTTATGGTTCACAGTCTAGGGGTAGATCTAGACGTGGAAAGGGCAGAGCCCAGGGCTCTTTCAGGCCTAGAACAGGGAGTTCTCCTGCACAGGCTTCGGGTGAGGGCAGGGGTCAGTCCTTTCGTCAGCAGACCCAATGACCTACCTTTTCAGCTGCCAGAGCCTGCTCGTCTGGCAGCACCTTTGGGAGGAAGGTTGGCACTTTTCAAGGAAAATTGGAGTTTAATTACCCAGGACAGATGGGTATTGGATATCATTCACCACGGCTACAGGTTTTATTTCCATACCTTGCCTCCTTTCAAAGGCATGCCAGACGTTCCTCCTCCACAAAGACTAGAGGCTCACAAACAGGTTTCTCTGTTGCTCCAACTAGGGGCCATACAGCCGGTCCCTCTGCCAGAAGTGGGCCTAGGATTTTATTCTCGCCTGTTCCTAGTACCAAAGAAGGGGAACACGTGGAGACCAATTTTGGATTTATCTATCCTCAACACTTATCTGGACATTCCCAAGTTCAAAATGTTGACGTTGCAGCAGCTTTTACCTCTGCTGGGCAAAGATCATTGGATGGTGACTTTGGATCTCAAGGAGGCCTTACCTTCATGTTCCTATCAGACTAAGTTGCAGGAAGTATCTGCGTTTTCGAGCTGGGACTTCTCACTATCAGTTCTCTGCATTGCCCTTTGGCTTATCTACTGCGCCCAGGGTGTTCACGAAAGTTCTGGCTCTAGTGATAGCTTTCTTCAGACAAAAAGGAATACAGATCTATCCTTATTTGGACGACTGCCTAATTCTGGCTCAAGAAAGAGAAGAGCTTCTTCATCATTTGGATTATGTGATAGCAGTGCTAAGATGCCTAGGGTATTCTGTGAACGAAATAAAGTCCAGTCTAGTACCCTCTCAAGACATGTGCTTTCTGGGTGTGAGACTGAATACAGCATCCCAGATGGCCTTTTTAACCCCGGACAAACAAAAGAGTCTATCCCTTTACTTCCATCAACTATCTCATCAGTCCGGACTGACTGCAAGGACAGTCCTTCAAGCCTTAGGGTTCATGGCATCTTGTATTCTGGTGCTTCCCAATGCCAAACTGCATATGAGGAAGCTACAATGGTATCTCAAAATGTATGGACACAGCACTGCCAGGATCTAGACACTGTCATTCAAATAATACCTTGCATTCAAAAGGAATTTTTGTGGTGGGCTCAGGAATGTCACCTAAACAAGGGACTCTCTGTGACCCGGCCAGAGGCGAGTCAGATTTTAACGACAGATGCCTCAGACAAAGCTTGGGGAGCTCATCTAAATGGAAAGTGGATACAAAACAAGTGGCCTGTCAGACTACAACATCTACATATCAACATGAAGGAGATGTTAGCAGTCCAGTTTGCATTAATTGCTTTCAAGGAATTGCTTCTTCCAGGACAGGTGTTGATTCTAACAGACAACACAACTGTCATGTGGTACATCAACAAGCAAGGGGGAACGCATTCTTATCCTCTATGCAGGCAAGCAATGATTTTGTGGGAGACTGCTCTCAGTTTACAGCTCAATCTTCAGGCAAGGTTTCTGCCAGGAGCACAGAACTCCTTAGCAGATGTGTTGAGCAGGCAATTATGGATCCCCACGAGTGGAAATTGGATCCTCATGTATTTCAGAAATTGACAGTGTCATGGGGAACTCCAGACATAGATCTGTTCGCTTCTCCACTAAACCATCAGCTGCCAAAGTTTTGCACAAAAAGGTTTCATCCCACAGCTTGGAAAGTGGATGCTCTTTCTTTCATTTGGAGCAATCTTCATGTATATGCCTTTCCACCTCTGCCTCTCCTCCCAAAGGTACTTCTAAAGGTCAGACAGGACAAGCCAAGGATGATTTTAATAGCTCCGGATTGGCCTCGACAACACTGGTACCCATTACTGAGAAGTCTGGTACGGAAGCCTCCATGGCCTTTGCCTTCGATTCCACACCTGTTGTTGCAGGAGGACAGCCATTTGCTAAATGTCAAGCTTCACTCTCTGCACCTAACAGCCTGGCATATTCTGTTTTGAACCAAAGTGGGCCTCCACTTCCTCAGCAAGTTTTGAATGTTATTTTGGAAGCTAGGAGGCCTAGTACAAGGAAAGTGTACGCAGACAAATGGAAGAGATTTTTGTTTTGGAGTGCAGCAAAAGATTTTGATGTTTCTGAGCCTAATTTGAGTGTGGCTCTTCAATATCTTACTGAGTTACTGGACAAAGGTTTGTCTTTCTCTTCTATTAAAGTTCATGCTGCAGCAATTTCAGCTCACTATGATTGCAACCCACCATTGTTTTCTCATCCTTTGTTCAAGCAATTTCTTAGAGGGGCAAAGAATATAAGACCCCCACGAAGAGCTCCTACTCCTGCTTGGGATCTCAATTTTGTGTTGGAGAAACTCACTCTACAACCTTTTGAGCCTGCAGCTACTGCTGAGTTGAAATATTTATCTTGGAAGACTGCTTTTTTGTTGGCCATTTCCTCTGCAAGAAGGGTTTCTGAATTACAGGCCCTTATGGCAGTTGAGCCTTTCTTGATTTTCCATAAGGATAGGGTATCATTACGTACTAATCCTTCCTTTATGCCTAAGGTGGTTTCTAGTGTGGCTTTAAACCAAACTATTCATTTGCCTACTTTTTATGCAAATCCCCAAAATAAAGGGGAAAAGATTTTGCACACTTTAGATGTCCACAGGCAGTTGCGTTATTATTTGGACAGAACTAAAGGGTTCAGGCAGTCTCAGCAGTTGTTTGTTTCTTTTGCCTTGAGTTCTCAGGGCAAGCCTGTATCAAAACAAACTATTTCTAAGTGGATTGGGTTTTGCATTGCTTTCTGTTATTCCCATCATGGCAAGGTGATTCCAGCTGGGATTAGGCCTCATTCCACTAGGGCTACTGCCACTTCAACAGCTTTTTTGAGGGGAGTGGCGACCAAGGATATTTTGGAGGCAGCTACTTGGAGTTCTGTACATACTTTCTCTAGGCATTATCAACAGCCACTTTACTCTAAGTCCAGGGCTGGTTTTGCCACTGCTGTTTTGCAGGGCATTTTGGCAGCTCCTGCTTCCTTGTAGTTAGCCATCCTCCCTTACCTCTGCTTTGGGATTCTACCCAAGTGTTAGGACTGCAGCAATGTGAGATGAAGAACATAGTACAGTTTTGTACCTACCATAAATGTAGATGTTCGAAGATCCACATTGCTCCAGTCCAGTTTACCCTCCCTCCTTCCCCTCTGTAGTTAGAGGCGGTTGTGTGGGTTGGGTTGTACATTTTGTGTATATTGTATATATTGTCCATATAGTTAGTGCAGGGGTGGTTGGTTGGTTGTTTGCTGTCTTTTGGTTTTGACCTTTATTTTTAGGGTCTTCTGACATCTGGGGCAAGAAAAGACTGAGGATAT
Organism: Protopterus annectens; assembly: GCF_019279795.1. Classification (NCBI taxonomy): domain Eukaryota; kingdom Metazoa; phylum Chordata; order Ceratodontiformes; family Protopteridae; genus Protopterus; species Protopterus annectens. Next base: position 422,972,050 of record NC_056750.1, read on the forward strand.
GACGTCGGTCATGCGCATTTGTACCCTGACGTCCTGACGTCAGTCAAATGCGCCCTGACCGACGTCAGCCTTATACTTTGATATTCGGGCCGACCAAGGACAGCGGACTACCCAAGTGTTAGGACTGCAGCAATGTGGATCTTCGAACATCTACATTTATGGTAGGTACAAAACTGTACTTTTTAGCAACCAGGGTCGAGTCCCAGAATGTTTCCAACATGCCGGTGGTGCGACCGAAAACAGGAACAATTTTTCAAACGCTTCCACCCTTGGGTCTCCCATCTGTCAACAATATGAGAATATTGCCTCCTTTTGAACCTGCTGCCTCAACAGATTTGCAATATTTGTCCTGGAAAACTGCTTTCCTTCTGGCCATCACTTCAGCTCGTAGAGTTTCTGAACTACAGGCTCTCATGGCGGTGCAGCCCTTCCTCATCTTCCATCAGGACAGGGTTTCCCTTCATACCAACCCATCTTTTATGCCAAAAGTGGTATCCAGGGTAGCCTTAAATCAAGCCATACACCTACCTACTTTTTATCCTAACTCTCAAAACAAAGGGGAAAGGCTGCTACACTCTTTAGACAGCCATAGGCAGCTACGTTACTATTTGGACAGAACAAAGTCCTTCAGGAATTCAGAACAACTTTTTGTATCCTATGCCGTAGGGGCTCAAGGGAAACCAGTTACAAAACAGACCATTTCCAAGTGGATTGGCCACTGCATACGGTTTTGTTATTCCTATCATGGGAAATCTGTCCCTACTGGCATCAGATCTCACTCCACCAGGGCCACAGCCACCTCTACAGCCTTCCTCAGAGGTGTTCCTACTAAAGATATTTTGGAGGCAGCCACTTGGAGTTCTGTACATACCTTCACAAAGCACTACCACCTGCCCTTATATTCCAGAACAAGAGCAGGCTTTGCCACTGCTGTTTTGCAGGGCATTCTGGCTCAACCCAGTTCCTCATAATACCTACCATCCTATGCATAGCTTTGGGACTCTACCCATCTGTGATTACTGCAGCTGTATGCACGATGAACATAGTACAGTTTTGTACCTACCATAAATGTAGATGTTCGAGTGCTAATACAGCTGCAGTACAGGTTTCCCTCCCTCCTTCCCCACTTGGTAAAGGCATAGGGCCTAACAACCTCTTCATACCACTTGACTGGGTTATCCTGCTATGTTTTATTTGCTTGATTACACTGTTTTTGCTTTACATTGCATTGCTTGCATATGCAGATAAGCTTTATTTATGTATTGCCTTCCTTTTGGGGGCACCTGACATCTGGGGCAATAAAGACTGAAGAACATGGCGTCGGCTGTGTCTTATATACTCTGGCCTTCCTGACGTCAGAAGAGTATGTGACGACCACCGACGCCGGACCAAGACTTTGGAATTCGGCCGACCGAGGGACCGCCTGACGGCTGAAAACCCATCTGTGATTACTGCAGCTGTATTAGCACTCGAACATCTTTATTTATGGTAGGTACAAAACTGTACTCTTTTTATCCTGAGGGCAAAGAACTTCTTACTGCGTATGTTATATGCCAGTAAGAGCTTACAGGTGAGATTTCCAAGTCACTGAATTACTGGAAGAGTTGCTGTCCAGATACCTCTAGAATCAGTGATTCATGCAAGTTGCAATTGTGCCCAAGTGTCCAGTATTACAATATGCTTGGCACATACTTTTGCAGGTGATGCAGCTACGCAGAAAGCACTTGCATATATGCTTGACTGTGCCCTACAGACTTTGCAGATAATTCTAGGGCATTTTCCAAATGTCCTGTTTTATATATTTGCTTTACTTGGACAAACTGCTTAGGATAAAGTGTAGAATATGGAAAGAGAGAGAGAGATGCCCTCGCAGCTGTTGGTATAAAATTTCAGACAACACAATGCCCCTTTTCAAGTATTCAAAAAGAGTCTTGGCACAGCCAACAGCAGCAAAATAGTTAAGAGTTCTGGGAGGAACCATTGAAACCATAGAAACATCCAGGAATGGACACCAGCCCAAAGGCAAGTGTAACTTGTAGCAGGAAGCATACCGTGTTCCTGTTTCAGAAGGATAACAGTTGAATTCCTAAGGAGGTGACCGACTGTCCCATACTGGAGGCAGTCTGGGGTCATCTGTCCCACCACTTGATTGCATGGCTAGCCATTACAGAGGACAAGTATTTTTGACAATATCCAGTGGGGATTTGGTTTTTCTTTTATACCTTACCCATGCCCCTTTCTCTTTCACTGTCTTTCCCAAATAAAATAGTGACTCAAGAAAAACAGATCTTCAACCTCATCATCAAAAGAGCCATCTAAGAGGTCTCACCAGACCACAAAGGATTTGGTTATTTCCCTAGATTTGCAATTCTGAAAAACAAATCACCTCAAAGTGATTTCAGATCTAAATTACCTCAGTATTCCCAGAGAAAAGTTACAGGCCAACACTGTGAATTCCATCCTTCCTTGTCTGTTAGTAGGACACTGGATGTGCTTCCTGGATCTCCCAAGATACCTATCTCCACATAAAGATTACCATGACTGCCAAAGAGTCCAGAAGGTTTAAGTGCATTTAGGTAGGTGCCAGTCATTATCTGTTTTAGACTCTTCTATTCAGTTTCAACTGAGTCTGCAGGATGTTTACTACATGCATGTCCACTGTTTTAGCAAACCAGTTGCTGCAAGGGGTCAAGGTGTTTTTTTTTTACCTGGATAACAGCCTCTCAGCTGCTCCCACTTTAGACAGATGTCTTACAGCACAGGAGTCCCTTTTGCAGCATTTCCAGTCCTTGGTTATCACTTTGAGCATCACAAAGTCCCATGTTAAGCCCCCACAGATTCTTGTCATTTATTAGATGTACCCTTAATCCTGTACCAAACAAGATTTCTCTTACTTGGTCTGTCTTATTTCAGTTACTTCATTATCAACAAGTTGCAGCAGTGGTTCACCTCTGGGCATTTGGATTCATGGCTGTGACAAGCTATGTTGCTCCTCTTGCCAGGTTTCACATGAGGCTTCTTCAGTAGATTTTCAATGTACAATGGTCTCAGCCATCATATCCTATTTCTTACAGATGCATATAAGGGCCTGAATGGAGAGATGAAAAGTCAGCAAGCAAAGGAGAGTAGTAGTGCTGACATTGAAGTCATCCTCAAGTCTTGGTGAGTACCTTCATGAGGTGGATCCTGTTTCACAAAATCTCACCAAGGCAATACTGATATATAAACTGTATTTATATAGCATATATCATGGAGAGAAGTAGATCAAAAAGTAAAAAAGATAGCTGGGTGCACAAGACCCAGGATAAAAAAGTGCCCAATCCTGGTAGGTGCACTGGTGCCAGGACTGGAAAAGAAGACAGTGTAGAACCTCAAAATACAGAAACATTCCTACAATGGGACCAGGCCAGGCACAGGGGGAGGATGCCCCCCCTGCTGTAGAAGGAAGTAACAGTCCACAAAAATCACAAAAACTTGTAGGCCAAAGAAGAGCCATAAAGATGATAAAGTAGACTATTGAGGATAAGAAAGAAATTATGTATTGTTACTATTATGCAAAAAGCCCAGAATTTCCAGACACAAGATATACAAAATGATTAAGAGAGAAATTAAAGGAAAGAAAAATACTTCCGCAAGAAAAACTGTCAGAAGCTTCAAATGAAAAAGTGTGTTCATTAATACAACAGATTTGTGAAAAACAGTATATAGATCAAGAAACTTTGATCTTTTCGGAAAAAGAAGCATCTGAGGAAGTGCGAAAATATAAACAGCAAAACCAAAAGATATATGAAAAGTATAAAAAAGAAGTATGTATATGGGAAAGAAAGAGAAATTTGATATGGTGCAATATTTATGCAAAGGAGAAAGCCAAATTAATCAATGTAAAGAAGGCAGCCCCAAAGATATCTGAAGAGAAATATAGGCAAAGGCATCCGGATATGGAAAATTTCACAATAAAAAAATAATATCACAAAGATGGAATGTAGAAAAGATCATCAGTAAAGTGGAAGTTAAAAAAAACAGAAGTTGAAGTTATGGAGTGCCTGCGAAGTGAAGGATTTGATGTAGAAGGTCTAACACAGGTTACATCTCAGCAGGATGGAGCGAGTCCCCAAAGCAGAGAGAAACAGGAAGATCAGGAAACAGCGGAAGAAGAAATATGAACATGGGAAAGAAAAAGAGATTTAATATGGTGTAATATTTATGCAAAGGAGAAAGCAAAACTAACCAATACAAAAAGAGCAGCAGCAAAGATATTTTAATAGAAATGCAGACAAAGGAATCCATACATGGAAAACTTTATAATACAAAAAGTAAGACAGAGAAAAAGTAGAAAAGGAGATTAGTAATGGAGAAGATAAAGAAATAGAAACTGAGGTTATGGAGTACCTGCAAAGTGAAGGATTTAGTGTAGAAAATCTAATTGAGAAAGCACCACAACAGGATAGAGTAATGGACATCCAAATTAAGGGGAAAACAGTGGAACAGGAAGCAATTGGTCAGGTGCCATATGAAGATAATTTGGAGCCCTCCACAGGAAACCAATATAAACGTTCACTTGAAGCTAGACAGCAAGGGAAGGAACAGGAAACTGTGGAATCTGATGCATTCAATGTTGAGGAGTGATAGGCAGTGAGTTCCCATATGATAGAGCAACGGACGGCACAGGATGAAATTGATGAGACTGTGTCAGAGGAAGGTGCTATAGAACCTTCTATAGAATGCCCGCAAGAATTGGAAAACAAGGGATGTGCCCTAGTTTGGAAAAAAATGAGCTAAGAGAAGAATTGCTTGATTAAATAGACATGGACAGATATATCAAGATCAATGAAAGAAATGGACTGCAGAAGGTTAATAAAACCCAAAAAGTCAGAAGTGTGATAAAACAAATGAACACAGTAATTGGGACTGTTCATAGAGATCCATATGATATAACAGAAGTAAACAGGATATATTACTGTGCTGCTAAATTAATAACTGATAAAGTTCTACAACAAGAACACAGGGTTGTGAGGGAAAGGAAGGGGAGAAATTGAATACCATAATGGAAATATCAAATAGAGAAAATTATAAAGCAATTAAGACAAAAAATGTCTCTGTTAGAAGACTATAGAAGAGGGAATAGATCAACAAAATTACTAAGAAAGATAGATGTGATAAAAGCAATGAGCAATATTAGAACAGACCAGGATCTATCATGCACTATCGCAAATAACAAACCAAAAATGTCACCATAGGCAGAAAGACTTAGAAGATACGAAGATAAATATGAAGGAAAAGTGCAAAATAAGCAATTTATTGATGATTCAAAAAGGTTTTATACAGAACAGGGAAATAAGGTAAAAGGGATTGAAAAACCGCAAAAAAAAGAATAAATAGATACATTTTGGAGAACTATCTATGAAGATTCCTGTGGAACATAACTAAGATGCTGAATGGATAGAAAAAGTAAAAGAAAGTATAAGAAGTTTAAAGGTACAGGATATGAAATGGGATGAAGTAACAGCTAGAGAGATTGAAACCAAGATAAGAAAAGCCTCTAATTGGAAAATACCAGCCCCAGATTCAGTACCTAACTTCTGGTTATATTAACATCTTTGCACGAAGACTTAGCCATGAGTAAGAACTATTTATATGCGCACCCAGAACAGACACCAACCTGGCTAACAACATGAAAAACAATGCTCCTACTTAAAAGTGAACCTGCAAGCTACCCTAAAAATTATAGACCAATAACTTGTCTTCTGACGACTTATAAAACTATACATGGGAATTGATGCCAACAGAGTTTATAGTCATTTAAAAGAAAACTCAATTATGGCAGTAGAACAAAAGGGCAATAAAAGAAAATCATATGGAACAACGGATCATTTGTTGTTAAATAAAGTCATGGGGGAGAACTGTAAAAAGGGGAAGAATCTAGGCATGTCATGGATTGACTACAAAAAAGCATTTGATAGTATCCCTCATTCATGGATAAAAGAGTGATTAAAAAAGTACAAGACACACCCGACACTGATCGACTACATTACAGTGACCATGAAACAGACGCAGACCACTTTGCAATTAAGCCATGATAAAGGCAAATCATTATCCCAAAGATAAAAATTCAAAGGAGGATATTCCAGGGTGACTCTCTGTTACTGTTACTATTCTGCCCTGCCCTTAATCCATTAAGCTGTTTACTCAACAGCTTAGGCCATGGCTATAACCTGGCTCCTAGAAAACAACAAAGTGTAAAGACTTCTCACCATCTCTTTCTCGATGATTTAAAATTGTATAGTTCATCAGATGGGGAACTGAAAGCATAACTGCAAGTTGTCAAAACTTTTTCAGATAATATAAAAATGTCATTTGGTCTTGATAAATGTGCAAAAGCAACTTTTAAAGCAGGAAAACTGCAACACCAGGAAAACAGTTTGGGACAAGAATGTGATATAAAAGAACTTGAGCAAGAAGGAGTGTATAAATATTGGGAACTGATGAAGGCTCAACAATAAAACATGAACAAATGCGAATAAAACTTAGTAAGGAATACTTCAGAAGACTTAAATTAATCCTGAAAACAGCACTGACATCTAGGAACAAAATCCAAGCTATAAACCAATTTGCTCTTCGTGTCCTAGCTTACAGTTTTGGAGTGATTGACTGGCCCCAAAACATGTTGGATAGATTAGTTAGGAAAACAAGAAGGATGCTTCATGCTCTCCAAATGATTTAGAAAAAATCAATGCATACCAAGATTATATATTCCCCATTCCAAAGGAGGGATGGGCCTCCTCGAAACTGATTATATGTACAGATCTGCAACCGTGGGACTCCACACATATCTGCTGACCTCACAAGATCCAAATGTAGTGAAAGTTTTGACAAATGAGAATAAATCTAAGATGACTTCTCTGCTTAATCTAGCAGAAGCTTATCGGCATCAAAAGTCAGGCAGCGACTGAATGTGCCAAAAAACAAAAGAAAGAATATAAGGTGAAGGATCAGATGAGAAAGCAAGAAATGTGGAAAATGCATAAATATAGTTGCAAGTATAGAAAACTTCTGGAAGAAACTCATGTTGATCAGGAATGGTTAAGGAGAGGCAAATTCAAACCAAGAGATGAAAGGTTAATATTGTGGCCCAAGATAGTGGGCTGCATACACGTTGGTTTATAAAGTCCATTGAACATATGAGAGAAACAGACAAATGTAGGTTTTGTAAAACCGAATTGGAAACAGTTGCACACCTCGTTGCTGGTTATGACATACTAATGGCAGAAGGACTGTATACTGAAAGGCATAATAATGTGGCGAGACTGTTGCACTGGGGATTGTGCAAACATTATGGTGCTGAAGTGGCCGAAAAACACTGGAAACTTCATCCAAAACACATCATAAAAAATTAAGAAGTCTACATCACATGTGATCATCCATTACCAACAGTTCAACTGATAAATGCTAGAAAACTGGATGTAGTGGTCCAAGAAAAGAAGACTAGCATTGATCATTGAAATTGCCATACCCAGTGACTACAGTGTCTTGGGTACAGAGGGACAGAAAGTCATAAAATACCAGGATCTGCAGGCAGAATTGAGAGCAATATGGAAGAAAGATACCCAGACAGTTTCAATAGTAGTAGGAGCACAATCATACTTAGATATGTTACCAATCCATGTAACTCCATATGAACTGCAAAAGGAGTCTTTACTGGGCACATTGCGTGTGCTGCGAAGAGCACTTTTGGCTGACATCAAAGATTGAAACGATACTAATTTCATGAACTTTAATTGTACAATGACTTAGGAATGGGGTCCATTCCCATCATGGTATTAGAAACACAGAAGATATGTAGAAATTAAAAAAGTATGAATATTTACTGGGTATGCAAAATTAACTTGCAGAGGTGGCTCCATATCTTACTATGGGTAATTTCTTTTTACCCTTGCAGTGGTATCATAACAGATAAGACACTCATTCTCACAGGGCATTTGCTCTCTAGTCCAGCAGCACAGCACTAGTCCATTTCATAAATAAACAGGGAGTACATTTGCACTCACTCTGTAAAAGGGCAGTGAATGTTTGGGAATGGACAATGTTAACCAGTCAGTTTCCAACAGAAAATCACTGGGAGGCCAGTTCTGTAGTGGACAGATACAGTCATTGTGTAGTGCATGTGGTCCCTTTGTAAGTAGAGCATGAAAAGTATGATACTGTGGGAATCCTTGTTGTGACCTATTTGTAGCCTCATCTAATCAATGCAGTGTCTTCTTTTTCCTGATCTTTTCTTCAGGAGACCATCCTAGGGATGTTGTCATCCAGAAATGGTCTCCAGGATTCCTTTATGCTTTTCCAGACTTATCAGAAATTCAAGTAAACAAAGTTCCAAGTACATCTGTATCCAAATTTAAATTCAAAATCTCATTTTTAACATGTTCTGGGAGGTTTTGAGAATGCAGATATGCAAACTTCCTGAAAACAGCACCAGTGGCATGAACCTTGAAAGCAATCTACAGAGTCATAACATCCCTGTACTCCTCCCTTATCAGACCCATTACCGAGTACAATGTCCCCTTTGGCATGTACCTTGCCAAGCACATGCAGCAGTTGGAGAGACCACAGAGGTTCCTGAACAAGAAAATCCAGGGACTCAAGCAGCTATCCTATACAGATAAGCTAAAAGCCCTGTCCCTCTACTCAGTTTCATACAGACTGCTCAGAGGTGACCTGTGTCTGGCATACACGGCCATTTAAGACCCAGCCTTGATGGAGTTTCTGCATATCTGTAAGACAAACTCTACTTGCGCAACCCACATGCAAGGCCTTAACCTGGTCTGTGACATTAACAGAACTTGTTGGGAGGATAGATTTGTGCCACCAAAGACTCTGTGTAATAGACTGCCTCTCCATGTCAAGCAGAGTACCTCTCTAGCCCTGTTTAAGAGGAACCTAGAAGACTGGATGGGAAACAGAAAATACACCCCTGGGATCTCACCTGTGTCCCTGCTGGACAAGGGAAACAGGTGCTGACTTTGAGGGAACATGGGCAAAATTCTTGGCTAGGCTTACAAGGGCCTCCGGGCCAATAACTTAGTATCATCATCTATTTTATTTGTTCCATGCGGGTTACTGAGTCCAACTTTGGTGTCTTTTTCAAGAGCTTGGATCCAGTGCTCTGACTCCTCCCCTACCCATAACCCCCTGGGGGTCCCCAGATTTCATTGGATCGAGTTTGCCTCCTTGTATCTGACATATCACCCAGTTTAAAACAACACAGGACTAACAAACCAAACCTAACTGCACAACAAGGGACACATAACAGCAATACACTGTCAAAAAAGATAAGGCCCTTGGTCACCCTTAACAGCCAAAAAGTGACAGTTTAGGATGGGGCATGGAGGAAGGTAAAGTTAAACCAGACAGAACAAGACAACGTAGATCCAGCATTATGGTAAGTACATAAAGTATAGTTGTGTAAGTAAACTTATTGTAACAGTAGATGTTGAATGATCATGCTGCTGCAGTGGCCTTAGCTACATGGTGTTATATCCTACCAAGGATATAAGAACCATCCAGCTTGCAAAGCTTCAAGGCACCTTTCACATGCACAACCTGTCAGACAGTTTGGCTGTAAAGCCCTTCAGAGCTTTCCTGCCAACAGAGAAAGGGAGGCCAAGCACTGAATAGACAAAGCTAGGAACAACAAAAAAACAAACGTCCACACTCTGGCATAATAAGCACACCAACAAACAAGGGAGATTTGAAAGAAAGCATTTGATAGAGGTAGGCTGGGATTTTAGGAGTAGGGCAATGGAAGCATTTGCATTCCTTGATATAATAATAAGGTTAAATAGGATGACAAAGAGAGGGATTAGAGGCAAAAATTAAAGTGGGAGGGTTCTGCTCTAACAAGTTGTCTCTCAAAGGAGAAACCAGGCAGGGGTGTCCTCTTTCCTCTATTTGCTTTGTATTTAGAAACATTGGCAAAGAAAATAAGGGACTCAGAAATTCAAGGATATTATTGGTATGGTAATCATGAAAAGATGGCTTTATTTGGAGATGATATTTTATAGCTAATAAAAGTAGAAAAGGACATTTTAACTTTCTGAAACAGTTTCATGTCTTTTCATGATACAAAACCAATTAAGATAAAACAAAGACAATAGCTATAAACTATGTACCCACACACAAATTGGTTCAGCAGTACCCAGTACCAGCTTTATAGCTGGTGTGTGTGCCCTGTTAACTAACAATCTGCATTCAAACTGGAACCTTAGTTTGAGAGACAGCCTTACAAGACTATCTGCAAATATATAGAGCTGAGTATATTTTTCTATATTATTCTGTATTATAGAGCTAAATTGTTGCTTAGATATCTGTTGTCTTAATGCTCTGCAAATATACAGAGATCAGTATATATTTTTTGGCTTTATAATTTGCACATTCCTCACATCTGTGTTGAAACTTGGTTTTCCCCACTCCCCCTCCCTGTTCTTGGTTGTAGTTTAAATTTGGTGGCTTTTGCAGTGCCTGCCCCACTGTAGATTTGATCTAGGACACTCCCCCAGTCCCATCTCTTTACCGCAGTCTACCTAATGAACCCTTTCTGCACTTGCTTTTAGTCCTTTTTAATTTAATTACATTTTTTCAAACTGTGTGGACTAATATTGCTACATACTCAAGTGTGCCAGCCTGCACTGCATGAGAATTGTTTTTACTACTGCTTTTGCTACTTTTCTGAAAAAAATAAATAAATATCTGCTCTTACTGTATTTGTGTTTCTTCCTACTTTATTTTGCTTTTGCGACATCTTAAAAGTACTCTATTGTATTTATTACTGCTTGGTGTAACTCATTCTAAGCCTTTTAGTTTAAACACTTGGGCTTCAGACCAGTTGTTTTACATTAAGAGGGTTTGTGGTCTGCACTGTAGTGGCAGAACAGGTAGCTTACATCCTTCTAAGTTGGGAACTGCTGACTGAGAGCTCAGTGTCTGTTATTCTAAAAGTGTATTAATTTTGGTTTAAGCACTTGGGCTTTCAGGCCAGTTATTTTACATTAAGAGGGTTCGTGGTCTGCACTCTTGTGGGAGGAGAGGCTGGACTCTGGCCTTTGAGCTGGGAATTTCTGGTTGAAGGCTTATAGTGCATGCATATCTGAACTGCTTCTTACTGAAATTGGTACACCTTGTTTGCTGTAGCATAGACTAGATCCAGGCCTGCTGAATCTAGATTTGTTTGTATGCTTGTTGTTTGTTTGCTTGTTATTTCCCTGGAATGCTAATTCCACCTAAAACGCAGCTTTTCAGCGCTTCTGTGGATCCCTAGTGATATCTGCATTGCTTACTGTACTTATTTCCTTGTTTCACTTGAAAGAAAGTTACTATTTGTCGTTTTTGCATTTAAGTTACCTGTAACACATTGCACTTAAGTTACCTGGCACTTGCTCACTAAGCAATTATATAAGTCAGCACTAAAAAATTAAAAGCACTACACCCTCACAAACTCCCCTTGAGTACCTTGTACCACATTGGCCCTTGTTTTCAGTTATAAAGGAATTCCCAATACTATTCTAGCATGTCCAAAGGTCAGTTGTCAATCTCCTCTCCGGTCCAGCTGGTGAATCTGGGAATCTTGAGGCAATGTTACAACTGCCTCATGTACACAGACAATCCTCTCCTCCTCCCAACAAATTCCAACACATGTGAGAGATGCAACCATATAGCCAAACTGGAGGCTAAGCTCTCTCAACTCAGTACTGGCATAATAAGTTTTGCAGGGCTGTGTTTTGGGAAAATGCACGGAGACATTAAATTGATGGAAAGTGCAATTTCAAAAAGAGTTCCCTTTTAAATGTTAGTTGATTAATTTGGGGGAAATGTTATATAAGGGAAGGGTAGCAGTTGTAATATGATTCTTATCTGAAGAAGTCTAGCTTGTAGACGAAAGCGCTTATAAGATTTTGTACTGTGGACTTTTTATAAAGACTGTTTTTTACCTCACAAGGTGGCCTGGATTTCTTTTACATTTGTTGGTATTTGGTTCTACAATTACGTGGAGTTTGCTCAGTACTGGCATAACCAGTCAGGAGGAGAAGGAAACCACACTCACTACAATTCCAGTCTCACATAGACCTACCACGACAGCAAACAAAACACATAATCACACAAAAACATACTCGGAGGCTCTAAATAAAGATCTGCCTAATCAGCAGAGACCTCCAAAGCAGACACCCAAGCAACTGCTACCCCAAAACAAAACACGTGCAACACATATCTCACAAAGCCAGTGTGCCGAACAGTCACAGCCCTTAAGGCTAAACAACACACCTGATACACTTGTAATAGGTGACTCTATCGTCAGGCACACTGACGTCCCGCTTACCAGGCTGAACAAGGAGAAGGTCATGGTGAGCAGCCTGTCGGGCGCTAGGATCCGCCACATAACACAAGCACTCAGGTCACTCCAAGGCAAGTACAAATATGACTCCGTCATTGTCCATGCTGGTGTGAATGACCTGAGACGTACCTCCCTGGACTACATGAAAAGAGACATAGAGGAGCTCTCTGAGCATGTAGCCCAGGCCGGTATGACCCTGACCTTAAGTAGCATCTTACCCTCACCAAGAATGATGCTACAATATGAAGACAAGATGATCAATTTCAACAATTGGCTTAAGTATTGGTGTCATTCAAAGGGGATCCAATGCCTGTCAGCCTGGGATGATATGCTTGACAAGCCACGATGCTTTGCTAAGGACGACTAACACCTGTCACCCCTGGGCTTTCAGATATTGGCAAAGGCTCTTGCTACCCCCATAGTGCCTTTTTTAGGCAAGGCTCAAAAGACAAACCCACCTCCATAGGTATCACAAGGGATAAGAAACTAAGAGTAATGCTACTCAACGCCAGAAGTCTAAACCTCAAGATGCACGCACTCGAAACTCTCCTTAGCATGGAGAACATCGATATCTGTGCAGTAATAGAAACCTGGTTCAGGGCTCCCGAGAGCACCCCAGCACTACCAGGTTATACCTCATACCATGCTTTTTGGCCCCAAAACTTGGACCGAACTACAAAAGGAGGGGGAGTATCAATATTCATCAAAGATACCCACACCTCCAGGTTGGTGGCACAGCATGAAGCATCAGAGACTATCCATGTGCAACTAACAGTGGGTAAAACTGCCTTCCAGTTTGTAGCCTGCTACAGACCACCCTCCCAAACCCAGGAACCCCACTCGGCCTTCCTGAGAACACTGGAAAATATGAAGGTCTCTCCAAACACCATTATATTGGGCGACTTCAACTACCCAAACATAGACTGGGAGCATTACTCTAGCTCCAACACCCTACCCCAAAGGTTCCTAGAATTCATAAACTCAAATGCTATGGAACAACTTGTTACCACTCCCACAAGAGGGGAAAACATACTGGACCTGATCATCACCAACATGGGGACTCTATGCTCCAGACCAGAAGTGTATCCCTCACTGGTAAGATCAGACCATATACTAATCCAACTGGATATTCACATCCCGACCCCACCCCCTGCCCGGAAAACCACAGTGAAAAACTTCTCTAAAGCAAATTTCACACTCCTCAAAACCGAGGTGGAATCCTTCAAAGCCCCCGGACCTGTGGAAAATATGGCCCAGACCGCAGAATCCTTTATAAACGCATTCTATGAACACCTTCAGGAATGCATGGATCATGCAATCCCAAATAAAACCAAGACCCAATCCTCCAAAGGCAGACGTCCTGTCTGGTGGACCCCAGCCATAAACAAACTATACAATAGAAGGAGGAAGCTACTACATGATAGAGCAAAATCCCAAAAAGGGAAGGCATCTCTAATCAGTATTAGCAAAAAACTACGGGCACTCATAAAATCATCTAAGGCCAGCTTCGAAAGAAAAATTGCACAGGACACTAAGGATAATCACAAGACTTTCTTTAGTTATGTTAGGAACCTGGGTAGGAATTCCCAGATATGCTCAGAATTAGTCCAAAATGACAAAAAATACACCGAACCCACAGACATTGCCAACATCCTGGCTGACAGGTTCAGCGCAAACTTCTCCCCCCCCTCCCCACCAAAAGGGCAAATATCTATCCCAGCAGAGTGCTGCCCCCCTGACATCTCAGATGCTCAGGTAACATCCGCCCTCTCCAAAGCAAAAAACACAGCATCAATGGGACCAGGCGGTGTCCCGGGCTGCGTCCTACATGAACTCCAAGAAGAGCTAAACCCAAACATAAAACTACTGTTCAATCTCAGCCTTACTACAGGATATGTATCCAAAGAGTGGCGTACAGCAACAGTGGTCCCTCTCCACAAAGGTGGTGCCTCTACGGACCCTGGAAACTATCGCCCTATAAGCCTGACTAGCTTGGTCTGCAAAGCTATGAAAGGATCATCATGGACCTCATAAATAAAGATATTGGGGACCTACAGACACTGGATCCTACCCAGTTTGGCTTTGTTAAGGGCAGATCTTGCCTCTTAAACCTGGTCGACTTCTTTGAAACCGTCACCAAGGCCATTGACAAAGGGAAGGTGGTCCACACAGCCTACCTGGACCTCGCAAAAGCCTTCGATACAATACCCCACTCGGGCATTATAGATAAGCTCACCAGCTTAAATATAAACCCCTATGTCACTAGATGGGTTGCAAACTGGCTCAAGGACAGAACCCACATGGTTAGAATTGCTGGAGCCATGTCAGACTCCAAACCAGTTACAAGTGGCGTCCCACAAGGCTCAGTCCTGGGACCTCTCTTGTTCGGTATATATTTCTCGGAGGTACAGGCCAACACGGAAGGACTGTGGCTGACCAAGTTCGCAGATGACTGCAAACTGGGCGCCATAATCGACTCTCCAGCCGACACAAGCATCCTCCAAAAGGGCCTCATAGAAACAGACAACTGGTGCCAGAGCCATGGCCTCAAGCTAAACACCAAAAAGTGTATAGTCATCCCCTTTGGCAAAAACAAAGTGCCCACAAATAACCACATAGGTGGTAATACATTAAGTACAGAAGAAGTAATTAGGGACCTGGGGACCCAAGTTTATAGCAATCTCTCATTTGACAACCACGTAGCCAAAGTGGTTAGAAAAACATTTTATATAGCCCACCTAATCATGAAGGGATTCACATCTAGATCAGGAGAGGTCATCGTGCCTCTTTACTCATCCCTCATCAGGCCCATAATCGAGTACAATGCCCCTTTTGGGATGTACCTTACCAAACACCTGCAGCAACTGGAAAGACCCCAAAAGTACCTCACCAAGAGGATCAAAGGGTTCAAACAGATGCCATATGCTGCCCGGTTAAAGAAACTCCAGCTCTACTCAGTGGCATACCGCCTGCTCAGAGGCGATCTGTGCTTGACGTATAAAGCCATGTCCAACCCGGAATTAAGGGACATGCTGCACCTCAAAAAATCCAAATCCCATCGAGCTACGCGCTCGAGAGACTTGAACCTCAGCACTGAAATAAATAGGACATGCTGGAGGGACAGATTCATAACCCAGAGTCTCCCTTCATTCTGGAATAAAATCCCAGTCCAGGTTAGGCAGAGTCCCTCATTGACTCTCTTCAAGAGGAATCTTGATGAGTGGATGGGAGATCGTAGGTTTACCCCGGGTATCACTTCTGTGTCACTGTTAGACAGAGGCACAGTAAACTAACCTCGAAAAAGAGCATAGCAAAATTAATTTAAAATGGGTGGCGAAAGCCAAACATACTCTGGCTAGGCTTATAAATGCCCTAGGGCAGATAGCCTAGTATGAACCTATATTTATGGGGATATGATAAAATAAAGTATGGATTATATTATGGCAGCAGAGAATGTGTGGAAAGAGACTAAACAAAAGATAATACAAAAACTGAGACATTAGCTCTGTTTTATGGATATTGATAGCAAGATACAAGCAGTGAAAATGTATTTAGTCCCTTTCGTTTTATACACAGGTCAGGCATAATTTATCAACCAGAGAAGTTGTGATAGCAATTAATAAAGAGCTGAAAGATTTTATCTGGGAGAGGAAGAGGGCAAAAGTCAAGTATGGATAAGATGATCCTTCCGATAGAATGGGGTGGTTAAGGAATTACCTAATTTGAAGGGGATATTTCAGAACTACACAGTTAAGGTTCCTATATGTAGCACAAGCAGAAAGCTATAATTCAAAAGTGGAAAGTGCTGCTGATGATGAAATGGTGGGAAGCTCAAGAAACAATGAGAAACTGGGATTTTGGATGCAGGTCCTTAAGGAGAATAACAATAACTGTACAGAAAGTTATATTCATAAAGTAGCAGAAAGTATTCTAAGAACTAAACCAACATGGGAATGTCAAAAGAATATTCTTCTAATAAGGATTACTGCAATTAAGGATACAGAGAATAGGCAAGAAGAGGCTGGAATGTACGGGAGAAAACTGAGAAAGGAACCAAGGTATTGGGAGCAAATATTTAGACAGGGAAAGGTAATAGAATGGGAAGAGGCCAAGGACTGCAGGGTAGAGACTGCCTTCCCTATCAAGGATTGATATCAGAATATAGGCAAATAGAACTGAATAGGGGAATCCTACATGAAAGACCAGTACTGGTGCAGTTTTTAGTAGAATCTAGAGCAGAAGCTGCTGTTAAAAAGGGATAATTAGTCGAACATGCAAAACATTGCATGATAACTACAGGAGTCAGTCAGAGGAAGTTAGAAAGGATTGGGAAGAGAGACTGGATAAGCAATTCACAAATAAATAATTGGAGGATATATGTATGGCTCACAAATATGCAACAAAACAACATCTAGAAGATTAAGGATCTTTGCTTGGAAGTATTTGCATAGGTATTTCTATATCCCAAGCAGACTCCATAATTTTTCCTTGGGTACATTGCAAATGTTGGAGGTATAATGGGGAAGAAAGAGGTAATTGGGAACATAGGTTCATACTAGGCTATCTGCCCTGGGGCAATTATAAGCCTAGCCTGATTCTGCATGGCTTACGCCACCCCTTGATTTGAGTATACTGTGCCCTTTTTAAGGTTTAGTTTACTGTGCCTCTGTCTAATAGTGATACGGGAGTAATCCCTGGGACAAACCTACGATCCCCCATCCACTTATTGAGATTCTTCTTGAAGAGATTCAGTGAGGTGCTCTGCCTCACATGAACTGGAATTCTATTCCAGAGCGAAGGGAGCCTCTGGGTTATGAACCTGTCCCTCCAGCAAGTTCTATTTATTTCTGTGCTGAGGTTCAAGTCCCTCAAGCATGTGGCTCTAAGGGATTTAGATTTACTGAGGTGGAGCATGTCCATTAATTCTGGATTTGACATAGCTTTGTATGTCAGGCATAGATCGCCTTGAAGTAGGCGGTATGCAACTGAGTAGAGCTGGAGTTTTTTTAACCGAGCAGCATATGGCATCTGTTTGAGACCCTTGATCCTCTTGGTTAGATACATTTGGGGTATTTCTAATTGCTGCAGGTGTCGGGTAAGGTACATCCCAAAAGGGGCATTGTATTCTATGATGTGCCTGATGAGGGATGAATAAAGGGGCACGATTACCTCTCTTGATCTAGATGTGAAACCCTTCGTGATGAGGTGGGCTATGTAGAAGGTCTTTCTAACCACTTTGGCAATGTGGTTTTCAAAGGAGAGATTGCTATCAACTTGGGTCCCCAGGTCCCTAATAACTTTCTCTGTACTTAATGGGTTTCTGCCTATGTGTTAATTTGTGGGCACATTGTTTTTGCCAAAGGGTATGACTATACATTTTTTGGCATTTAGCTTTAAACCATGGTGCTGGCACCAGTTATCTGTCTCTGTGAGACCTTTTTGAAGGATGTTTGTGTCAACTGGAGAGTTGATTATGGCGCCCAGTTTGCAGTCGTCTGCGAACTTGGTGAGCCATAGTCCTCCCACGTTTGCCTGTACCTCGGAAAAGTATATATCGAACAAGAGTGGTCCCAGGACAGAACCCTTTGGGACGCCACTTGTGACCGGTTTCGAGTCTGACATGGCTCCAGCAACTCTCACTCTGTGGGTTCTGTCTTTGAGCCAGTTTGCGACCCATCTTGTGACATAGGGGTTTATATTTAAGCTGGATAGCTTATCTATGATGCCCGAGTGGGGTATTGTGTCAAATGCCTTTGCAAGGTCCAGATAGGCTGTGTGGACTACCTTCCCTTCATCTATGGCTTTGGTGACTGTTTCAAAGAAGTCAACCAGGTTCAAAAGGCAGGATCTGCCCTTGACAAAGCCGAACTGGGTAGGATCTAGTGTCTGTAGGTCCCCAATGTCTTTGTTTATGAGCTCCATGATGATCCTCTCCATAGTCTTGGAGACTAAGCTAGTCAGGCTTATGGGGCGATAGTTTCCAGGGTCCGTAGAGGCTCCACCTTTGTGGAGTGGGACCACTGTTGCTGTACGCCATTCTGTGGGCACATATCCTGTAGTGAGGCTGAGATTGTATAGCTGTTTTATTTGAGGGATTAGTTCCTCTTGTAGTTCATGTAGGATGCAACCTGGGATGCCATCTGGTCCCATGGAAGCAGTGTTTTTTGCTTTGGAGAGGGCAGCCTTCACCTGAGCATCTGAGATGTTTGGGAGGCAGCCCTCTGCCGGGATAGATACTTGCTCTTTTGGGGGGGATGGGGTGGACAAGTTTGCACTGAACCTGTCTGCCAGGATATTGGCGATGTCTGTGGGTTCAGTGTATTTTTTGTCATTTAGAATCAACTCAGAACAAGTCTGGGAGTTTCATCCCAGGTTTCTAACATAACTGAAAAAAGCCTTATGACTGTCTTTGGTGTCCTGTGCAATTTTTCTCTCGAAGCTGGCCTTGGAGGATTTTATGAGGGATCGTAATTTTTTGCTAGTACTGATCAGAGATGCCTTCCCTATTAGGGATTTTGCTCTATCATGTAGTAGCTTCCTCCTTCTGTTGTACAGTTTATTTATGGCAGGGGTCCACCAGACTGGACGCCTGCCTTTGGATGATTGGGTCTTGGTTTTGTTTGGGATAGCATGATCCATGCATTCCTGGAGATGTCCGTAGAATGCATTTATATAGGATTCTGCAGTTTGGGCTGTAGTTTCCACTGGCCCTGGGGCCTTGAAGGATTCCACTTCGGTTTTGAGAAGTGAGAAGTTCGCTTTTGAGAAGTTTTTCACTGTGGTTTTCTGGGCTGGGGTGGGGTCGGGATGTGGACATCCAGTGAAATTAATTTATGGTCTGATCTTACCAATGAGGATATACTTCTGGTGTGGAGCATAGAGTCCCCATGTTGGTAATGATCAGGTCTAGTATGTTGTCCCCTCTTGTGGGAGTGGTGACTAGTTGTTCCATAGCATTTGAGTTTATAATTTCCAGGAATCTTTGGGCAAAGGTGCTGGGGCTTGAGTAGTGCTCCCAGTCAATGTTTGGGTAGTTGAAGTCGCCCAATATAATGGTGTTCGGAGAGATCTTCATGTTCTCCAATGTTTTCAGGAAAGCCGAATGGGATTCCTGACTTTGAGAGGGTGGTCTGTAGGATGCTATAAACTGAAAAGCAGTCTTGCCCACTGTTAGTTGCACATGGATGGTCTCCGATACTTCGTGCAATGCCACTAACCTGGAGGTGTGGATATCCTTGATAAATATGGAAACTCCCCCTCCTTTTGTGGTTCAGTCCAGGTTTTGGGGCCGAAAAGCATGATATGAGGTATAGCCTGGTAGTGCTGGGGTGCTCTCTGGAGCCTTGAACCAGGTTTCTGCCACTGCACAGATATCGATGTTCTCCATACTGAGGAGAGCTTCGAGTGCGTGCATCTTGAGGTTAAGACTTCTGGCGTTTAGCAGCATTACCCTTAGTTTCTTGTTCCTTGTGCTGTCTATGGGGGTGGGTTTGACTTTTGAGCTTTGAGAAGAATCAATAATAATGAGAAACATACATTTCAGAGTGTAATGATTTGCCAGACTTTAAAAATTCCTTGGAGACTACTCTCTCAGAAAATACTGGGTGAGCAAACTGGTGTAACTATGGAAATTATTATTTTTTTTAGCAGTGATACAGAATCAGACTTGCCTAGACATAGTAAGGTCTTGCTGAGTTTAATTCTAGTGGGTGCCAAAAAGCAATTACTTGAAAATGGAAATCAAAGTCTAAACCAACTGTACTAGAAGTAGTGAATATATAAACAAAAGAACTTGAAGTGAGATCTTTAGAAAATGGGAGAAGGAAATTACTTAAAAAAATGGGAATTTTGGGAACAAAATATGCAGAATAATGATTGGGGGGAGGAATGAGATTTAAGGGAAGGCAGAAACTGAATGATCTCTGTAATGTTTGACAGACAATGACTGTACAGATTATAAGTTATGTATAATCTTTGCAAGTGGAAATATGTCAATATGATTCTTTTTCATGTATACAAATGTATGACTGCCTATGTCATAAGTGATAATTCAATATTGATGCTTCTTGATTAAAAAGTATATAGTCAAACAAAAAAGCTACAAAAATGTCAAGAAATACAGATTAAGAGAAGAAAATCTAACTTTTAACAAGAAAAGTTCTTAAGAGAGACAATTAAATGACAAAATAAGACGCTTATCCAACGAGGATACAAAGCCCTCGATTCACTTATTGATTCTTCAAGTGGCAAATGAGATTTGGGGTAATCTGAGGATCAAAAGGAATTATGGGTAGGAGATGAGTCAAAATTCTAGATTCAAGGTCTTGAAAAAAGTGCTGAGTTTTGATTTGGTCAGATCCAATAACCTGAATCATAATGAAAAGACATTGGATCCCATATAGCTTAGGCAACTACAACAGTGATCAATATGAAGAGCATCCACTGTTGCCTGGGCCAAAAGGGGGCCACTTCCACAATCTTTGCAGCATCCTTTTGTACCTTTGGAAGAACCCTAGATATCAGTGGAAAGGGACGAAAAACAAAAATGAACATTCCTGTCAATTGGAATGAGAAGGCATCTATCTTCCAGGTCTGTTTGCAAAGAATCCTGGAACAAAATTTCTTTAGTACTCTATTCTGAGAAGAGGCAAACAGATCAATTTGAGTTGCTAACCACACTTGGAGCAATTCCTGCAAGATCCCCAGGATGAAGTTTCCATTTGTGAGGGTATGTTCAGGTCCTACTTAGCTTGTCTGCTACAATGTTTTGCCCTGATGGAACTTATGTAGTCTGAAGAGTCAAACTAAGCTGAACTACTACCCCCTCAGCTATGCTAACAAATCTGCGGTGTTGTCTGTGAAAACTTACAAAGGCCTTGGAGACCAGAGATGATTTAGAGCTTTCAAAGCATTTGTAACAGTAAACATTTCTTTGATATTTGTGTTTTTGTCTGTCTTGGTTTGTTACACATGAAACTGACCTCAAAGCCAGGTCTGATGCAACTGTTGTAACAGACTGAAGAGGTGGTAGAAGGGAGAATGAAAAACCTAGATCTGAGAGTAGATCTGAGAGAGCTAGCTCGTCTACTCACTACAGAACCTCCCTCCTTACAAATCCCAAGATAGGGATCTGAAAAGCTAAAGGGTAAAAGTGCTGAGTCCAAACTTAGTTGAATTAACACTGACTTTTGCTAATGTGAAGTTTGGCTAGGGAATTCATCAGAATAATGAAAACCATGTACCCCAGAATCCTGAGAAATTCCCTGGGAGGTTTATTTATTGGCATTTGTTTATCGGGTGGGAAAGTCCACTGGGCCAAAAGAACCCATTTTTAGTGGAGACTTGGGGAGAAAGGGTACTTTCTTTTCCATGGGAAAACTCAGAAGAACTTTTCATACATTTGTATTTTATTTGGATGAAGATCATTTGGAGCATTCCTACTTTGTCTGGAGGAAGAGAAGGTGAAATCTAAAAGACAAAAGCAATTTTGTGAAATGGGATGAAGCAAGATTTCTGTAAATTCACTTGAAAACCCAGACCGAGTAGTAGATTCTGAACACTTTGTAAAGACTCTTGACAACTTGAAAAAAAAAGAGTCTGCAAATATAAGGCAATTGTCCAAATAAGGAAATGTTTATACCTTGAGGTCTGCAGTAAGCAATTATTGGAGCTAGACACTTTTTAAGTACCAGTGAAGGCATAGGTAGTCCAAAGGCTAAGACACAGAACTGATAATGTGAGACATTTACAGAACATCTTAAAAAATGTCTGAAGTGCTTGCCAGTTGGGATGTGGTGGTAAGCACTTGTTAAATCTAGCCTTACTATGAAAGCTAGCAAAGGAACCAGAGGTAACAGGGCCTGAAGAGCAACATTTTGAAGTTTGGAACCTTTACAGAAAGACTGACACTGGAAAGACCTAGCACATGTCTCCAAACCCTTCTCTTTTTGGCACCAGGAAAATCCTTGAATAAAATCTTATGAGCCTCTGGTCTACAGGAACTAGTTCTGTGACACACTGAGATAACACGTGCTCCAGAAGAGGAAATGGGATCCCATGAAAGGAAGGGAAGAAATTTCACAGTCAAGTGTACCCCAAAGAACAATTTTTAGAACCCAGTTGTCTGCAACAATGTGATGCCACAGAGGGAAAATAAAGGCTCTGAGAGGCACCAGTTGCCTGGGTGGAGGCATATCTTGAGCTGCTAATCATTCTGACTTTTTGGACTGTACTTGGTTTTGAGAGACTTATCATTTTTGAGTCTCTTTGTCATAACTTTTTAAAATTCTGTTTGTATGAACTTTGCTGCTTAAATTGCTTACTGAAAAAAGTGGGGGGGGGCTAAGGTGGAAAGAATATTTCATTTGCCTTAAAAAAGTAGGCTGGAAGATTTGGATTAGTCTTTGTATGAACTTTCCCCTTTCATCAAACATCTTAAGCACTTCAGCTTTAGAAGGGCCAAACAGAACTTCCTTGTCCAGTAGAAAATCATTTTAGTTTTTAACATCTTCAGGAATATTTTGAGACCATAATCAAGCAAATATTCTTATGATTGACCCAGAACAGCCCTAAAGACAGTATCTGCAGCTTCATAAAAATACTTTAAGGTATGTTTTCTTATTAAACATGAAATGTTTTTAAATTACACATGTGACATAAGCAATCATACATTTTTATAAATGAAAACAAACCACATTGACATAATTTTAGTTGTAAATATTATACATCACTTATAATCTTTCCAGTCATTGTCAATAAAACATTACATAGCTCATTAAAATCCTGCCCTGTTTTAAACCTCATTGTCTGCATGTACTGCTCCCACAATTTCCATATTTCTATGTAATTTGCTCCTAGCCTTTTCTAAACATCCAATTTCCATTTTTGTATCTCTGTTACTATATTCAATACTTCTAGTGCAGTTGGTTTAGACTTTGATTTCCATTTCCTAGTAATTGCTTTTTTGGCAGCCACCATAATTAGACTCAGCAAGGCCTTACTACATCTAGGCAATTCTAATTCTGTATCAAAGCTCAAAAAATCATCTCCCTCATCAGACCAATCTGCCCACCCAGCATCTCTGACAGTGCATCCCACAGGGAATCCTTAAAGTCTGCCAATTCACCACACTCCCAGAAAATATGTACCCAGTTACCGCTTTCTTCCCCATTGCACCGCCAACATTTGCTGTCTGCCTGAGGAAAAATTCTCTGGAGTGTACTTGGGTATAGAAATACCTGTGCTTACATTTCCAGGCAAAAATCCTAAATCTTCTAGATTTTGTTGCATATTTGGTAGACATTCATCTATCCCTCTATTGTTTCTTTGTGAATTGCTTATCCAATCTCTCTTCCCAAGCCTTTCTAACCTCCTCTGATTGACTCTTATAGTTATCATGCAATAATTTATATGTTTTACGAATTATTCCTTTTTAATAGCAGCTTCTGTTCTACTTTCTACTAAAAACTGTACCAGTGCTGGTCTTTCGCTTAGGGTGCCCCCGTTTCTTTCTCTTTGCCTATATTCTGATATCAGTCCTTGATAGGGAAGGTAATCTTTAGCCTGCAATCCAAATAAATTATTGGCCTCTTCCTACTCTATTGCCTTTCCCACTCTAATTATTTGCTCCCAATACTTTGGTTCTTTTGTCAATTGTCTCCAATAAATTCCAGCCCTTCTTGCTTACTGCATGTATCACTAATTGCAGTCATCCCTATCGAGAGAATCTCCTTTCTCTATTCCCATGTTAGCTTAGTTCTTAGAATACTTTCCGCTACTTTATGAATATAACATTCTATATGGTTATTGTTATTCTCATTAAAGATCTGCATTCAAAATCCTGGTCTGTCCTTGTTTCTTCAGCTTTCCCCTGTTTCTTAATCATTTCTTTCCACTTTGAATTACAGGTTTATGCTTATGTTAAGCACAGGAGTCCTAACTGAGTAGCTCTGAAATACCCCCTTCAAATCGGGTAATCCCAGACCACCTTGTTCTACTGGAAGAGTCCGTTTATCCTACTTGACTTTTGCCATTGTCCCCTCACAGATGAAATCCTTCAGCTCTTTATTAATTGCTAAGCACAACTTCTGCTCTGGTTGATAATATGCCCGACCTGTGTATAAAAACTAAAGGCACTAAAAACATTTTAACTGCTTGCATCTTGCTATCCATATCAATAAAAGAGAACTTTCAATTTATCAGTTTTTGTATTATCTTTTGTTTAGTCTCTTCCCACATATCCTTAACTGCCACTCCATGATCCTTTTTAATCCATACTCCTAAGTACTTCATTTTATCATGTCCTCATAAATATGGATATTGCTGAACCAATTCATGTGTGGGTACATAATTTACAGTTATTGCCTTTGCTTTAGCTTCATTAATTTTGTATACTGAAAATATATGAAACTGTCACAAAATGTTGCACAACACTGCAATGTCCTTTTCTGTTTTTATCAGGTATGAAATAAGATCATCTGCAAATAAAACCAGCTTTTCTTGAATACCATACCAATTATATACTTGAATTTCTGAATCCCTTATTTTCTTTGCCAATGGTTCTAAATATAATGCAAATAACAAAGGGAAAAGAGGACACCCCAACCTGGTTCCTCAGCTCAAAAAGAAATTATCAGAGAGGAACCCACCCACTTTAATTTTGCCTTTGATCCCTTAATATATCCTCCTAATCAACCTTAGAATGTTGTAATGGAATGCAAATTCTTCCAATGCCCTGCTCATAAACTCCCCCACTTACTCTGCCAAATGCTTTCTCTGTATACTAATAACAGTGGTATTTTTTTACATTCTGCCTCCATTCCACAGAACCACATTGATCCATGTCTATCAATTTTAGCACCACCTTTGCAATTCTTTTAGCCATTATAGACAAAAACACTTTATAATCACAGTTTAGCATTGAAATTGGCCTGTACGAAGCTGAATCTGATATGATGGGTCTTTACTTTCTTTAGATATTACAGCCATCACTGCTTTCTTCCAGGACATTGGTGCTTCTCCTCCTTTTAAAATACTGTTAAACAAAACCTTCCAGATCTTAAGCAGTTTTTTTTCCTCCTAGCTTCCAAACTTCCACAGGAATACTATCTATTCCTGGATTTTCCTGAGGATTGGTTATGCGTCACCATTTTTGTCTCACCTCCTCCTATCCTGTTAGTAAACTGAGTCTCATCTACCCCTAACCTTGGCATATTTAATTCTTCCATAAACATTTCCATTTGTACCTTTTCTTGATTTCTATATTTCTTTGCTTTATATAGCCTTTCACAACATTTTTGAGATATTTCTAGTACTTCTGCAGGATCTCTTATCTTCCTTGTTATAGGCTCCCTAAGCTTGGTGACAACCCTTTCTGCTTTCTGTTACCTGAGTTGTTGTGCTAAAAGTTTTTGTGCTCTGGATTATTATCAAAAAACAGTTTTTTAACAACATTTCTAAACTCATGCATATTACCGAGGTAATCCTTCATTTTCTGTTTAGCATTCTGCAATTGCTCCCTCTTTGTTACGTGAGAGTTCCCCCTATTCTGCTGTACTTTAACCTTTGTCAGTGCCTCTAAATAATTATTGTTACTTCTTAACCATATCTCTCTTTCTTTTATTTCCACCCTCTTTTTAAACTTCTCTTTAATATTTGCCAACCCCCAACTATATTTTCAGAAGAAATGTATATCTTTATTTATTTTATTGCATTTATTTACCGGGAAAGTCCACTGGGCCTAAAAGAGCTCATTTTCAGTGGAGGCCTGGGGAGAAAAGCTCCAACAACATACAGAAAAAATATAAACATTAATTGGTACAGACGTAGAAACAGTGTTACAGATAGTAAATATAGTAAAATATACAGAATATATACATAAAAACAGGAGTCTAGTTTGTTTGATTATAGTAATATGTACAGAAAATATACATTAAAGCAGAATTCAATGAATTCAATCAGAGTGGTATAAACAGAGATATATTGATCAGTATTATTGTAGAAGTATCAACAAGTGAAGAAAAAAAATAAATATGGAGAAAGTATCATCAGTCACTAGTAGCAAAAGACATAGGAGTTTAGTAATCATATAAGGACAGTGAAGAGGTTAGGTTATAGAGCAGAAACATAGCCAGGAAGAGTTGAGATGATTTTTCAGTATTTGTTTGAAGGTGGTGGTGCTACCTGTGTTTCTTATAGAAGGTGGAAGTGAGTTCCATAGTTTGGCGATGGTGAAGGAATAGAGCAGTTGACCAGCAGATAAGGTGGGCTTATCTACTTTTACAAGTAGATGATTTTCAGATCTTAGATCCCTGCTGGGATGGTATTTGGCAAGTAGAGTTGAGACAGCAGTGGGAGGCAGTAGAATGTTTGTGAAAAATGATTACTCAGTGTACACCAGGCAGAACAGGAGTAGGTTTATTCCACTAATCAGAGAATGTTGAGAAGCAGACATGGGATTCAAACTGATGTATCCGAGTATCTTCAGAATTTTCTTTATTGGAGGGACAAAATAATTTTGGTACAGAACATGCTAAGGAGGAAATACAAATGTTTGTGCAATAAAAAGTGAGCTGTGAAACAGAAGGAGGTTCTCCTTTTTGTTCTTCTTGTAATAAAGACCACATAGAGACTTTGCTCCTGAAACCTTTTCCAGTGTTTTAACAGAAAATGCTTGACAGAGAGAAAAAGGCATGAGAGTTGACTAGAAGAACCAAGAGTACATTGGAAAAGAAGCAGAGACTGGAGATGGGAGTTGGAAATAACAGGAATAAAACCAGCAACTCAGAAATTGACACATAAATGTGAGATTGTAAAGCATTCATTGTATTTGTGGAACAAGACAGAACAAGAAAATCTGAAAATATTGGACTTTTTTTACTTCGTTAAACGTGTAGGGGACTCTAAAGCATATGCCGTACTTCAAGTCTTTGATGTTTGGAGTAACACTTAGGAGAGGGGAAGGAAAGCAGTAACTGTAAGTAAAATAAACTTGTGTTCTTAATAGTAATATTTGTATAGTGCATGATTTCTGCATGCTATAAAATTCTCAGTTATTTTCAAGTGTAATGGGGATACAAAAGTAAACAAGTATCCCTGTTTTTTTTTCTTTTCTCTTTCTCTTTGTTCAGTTTTAAGAAGTGTAGGCACTGAAATGTAAATAGTTTGTCAACTGCTTTCAGCAGCCTCAGTACATTGTCAATTAACAGCATTATTTTTGTAACCAAGTGTATTCCGCACTATATTTTCCTCTGTAATGTACTCAGACATTATTACTTTATAAACTTTGTACGTACTTTTGGGAGCTTTTCTCACTGGGCCTCCACTGAAAAAGGGCTTTGGCTCAGTTGGACATTCCTTTCAACAAATGTCAAAACTTCCACTACCCATTCCTTAAAGGTGGGAAAGCGCCAGTCTCTCATTTTTATTTTATCACCCAGCATTTTTATTTTAGTTATTACTGGCATGTGATCTGAAATAGTTACTGATACGTATCAAAACCTTCCAATAAATACACATGTTCCTGTGAAATATATGTTCTGTGTAGTCTAGCCCAGTTTTTGTATCTTGGGGAATAATATGCAAGTTCACTCTGAACTCCTACTGCTGAATTCTCATCTTCCATGCCAAATATGTTCATAAATTTCTTCAAAATTCTACCATCCTTTGTTATATTTTCCCTTCTGAGCTCCCCAGATATATCTTCAGTGCTGCAAATAAAGTTCCAGTCCCCGCCTATAGGTAACATTCCCTTCTGAAGGTGATTATTTCTCCCACTATTTTCTTAAACTCCATTATAGCAGTTTTAGGTGGAATATAAATACATGGCAGTATAGTCCTCCTCCCTTGCCAGTAGCCATTTAGTACTATAAATCTACCATTATTAGCTTTTTTATCCTCTTCTATGACTACTGGAGCTCCTCTTGCAATTATTCCTCTTTTCCTTTGTGCCAGGTATTTCAATGAATAAACATGAAAACCTTTCTTTATCAAAATTCACATGTTCAGCTCTTTCCAAATGCGTTTCCAGTAGCAAAGCTGTTTGTACTCTGCATTTTTTTAATATAGTTCACTAATATTTCTTTTTTGTATATATCTGTGAGACCATTTACATTTAAAGATAACATAGAAAAAGTAATTATGTTAAAAAGTTATTATTCCCACTTCTTACGTGTAACAGCTTTTTAGTTAAGCGTCTAGTTCCAACTTTTATGCTACGTGTGTACACTAATGTTTAGCAGGTTGATCTTTTATACAGTTGTTTCCTGTCATATCCATTTGAGCCTATGTCACATTTTACAAAACTTTGTTTTATTGAAAGCCGTCAAACAAAAAAACAAATGCACCCCCTAAAACCTATTAATGTAATACTAACACACAAAAATATGTACATTTTCAAATACTTAAGTTTTATCCTCCTAATAGGAACACTTGTCACAGACTAACAGCCACACTAATAGACTTAGGTTAACCTAAAAGGATGGTTATCCATACCAAGACACATGGTACAACTTGTGCTTCTACTAAGTGCTGTTTGATTTTGTCTTATATTTATTACTCTCCCAGATTGGGAAAACACTTGAATGCTTTCAGAAAACATTATCTCCTAGTCATTGAAATAAGTAAGTATTCTGTTTTTATTGCTCTTTATCAGACTCTCTCCATGGAGACACGAGAACCAGATACAAAGCTGTTTCTACAAGCATTAATTTGTTAGACACAGTGTTCTTTTTTATTTCCTTTCTCTTAAAACTTGTTACTAGATCATGCCAAGGGCTTTAATCCAGTCATTCCCCTATGCAACAGTGGAAAACAGCACATCAATTTTTCTTATATCCTGCTCCTTTGATCAGACTTTTCTTCTTTTTTATGTTACAGCACCTACATTTCTTAAAACTGAACAAGGAGAAAGAAAGAAGGAAAACAAATGGGTGCTTGTATACTTTTAGTATCCCCATTACACTTGAAAATAGCTGAGAAAACTTTACTTTCTAGCATGCAGATTTTGTCATGCATTACACAAAAACACTACTATTAAGAACACAATTTTATTTTACTTACAGTTAACTCTTTCCTTCTTCCCTTCTCCTAAATGTTCTTCCAAACATTAATGGCATGAAGCAGGTCATAGGTTTAGAGTCCCCTACAGGTTTAACAAAGTCTAAGAAGTCCAATATTTCCAGGTTTTCTTGTTCTGTCATGTTTTACAAATATAGTTATTGCTTTGTAATCCCACATTTATTTATCAATTTCTGAGTTGCTAGTTTTATTCCTGGTTTTCTCCATCTTCCAAATCCAGTCTCTGTTTCATTCACAATGTACTTCCAGTTCTTCTAGTTAACTCTTGTGCTTTTTTCTGTCTCTGAAGCATTTTCCGTTGAAACATTGGAAAATGTTTCACTGGCACAGTCTCTATCTGATCTTTATTACCAGAAGAACAAGAAACAGAATCTCCTTCTGTTTCCATATTCACTTTTCATTGGACAAACTTTTGTATTTCTTCCTTAGCATGCTCTGAATAAAAAAAAATATTTTGTCCCTCCAGGAAAGAATATTCTGAAAATAGTTGGGTACAGCAGCTTGAATCTCATGCCTGCTTCTTGACATTCCCTGGTTGGTGGAATAAATTTACTCCTCTTCTGCATGGTGTACAGTGAGTAATCATTTCCCACAAACACTCTACCATCTCCCACTTTTAGTGCTTTGTCCTTCTGACGCATTTTTGTCAGAATCAACTCCTGCTGGTAGGATTGCATCTTTACTATTAATGGTCTAGGTTGCTTTCTCATGGGCAGGTTTGGAGCAAACACACAATGTGCCTTTTCAGTTAACAATTCCTGCTGTGGAATACCGATCTAGTCGCTTATTTGTATCTATTCCTTCCAGCTTTTCTGGTACAGCATAACATTTTAGGTTTTCTCTATGTGCCCTGTCTTCTAATTCTGTTATTTTTTGAAGCATCTCTTGTTAAACAGTCTCATATTCAGCCAGTCTTTTCTTCATTTTGACCTCTGATTTTTGCAGTTTTATCTCATTATCTGAATATCTTTTTAAAGCTTCCTCCATTTGTCAAACCTTTTATTTCATTTGATTTACTCCTTCAGTGTTTCATTTATTTTAATCTAGTCTGAGTATATTTGACTTATTTTTCCCCTAGGTTACTGGAAGTCATGTCTTGCAGCAAAGCTGGAGCTTGCACTTGATTTTGCTGAACACCTGCAGAATTCTTCCCAGTCAATGTTTTTTCCTCACCTTTTGTGACTGATTTTCTTTCAGGTTCTCTGAATTTCTATTTTACTATCATCCAGGCAAACAATTACTAGCCAGTTACTGAAATTTACCCCAAAATATGAGTTTACTGTTTCTGTCTTCTAGGTTTCTGCTTTCTCATGAGGAGAGTTGAAATTAACCTGTTACTCAATGTGCAGCCATCTTGGAAGTCCACTTTAAGGTATGTTTAAGTACATGAGAAACAGATACTAATAAAGTATTCAAGGAATGTTTCACCCCTGAAGAGGGAAGTTTAACAGCTAACTTTTGCATATTCTCCAAAGACAGAAGTAAACTTTAGCATATCAGCCTGGCAGTTTAAATTCTGAATGTTA